>NC_083338.1:119100019-119400019 GCF_019175385.1 Lycium barbarum
ACTTCCTGCCCCCATAGATCTGGCCCTCTTGATTTGCCTTTTATCGATATCACGATCACCCCTTTGCGGAGGTTGTTGTCCTTCCAAATTCTGGGCATGGGCTTGTATTCGGGAAATATCCATCCCATCTTGCAACGAAGCCGTCAAACAATCCTTAAATAAATGTGGCCCTAAGCCACTCACAAACCTGTGCACCCTATTTCCCATATTGGCCATCATAGTCGGGGCATATCTAGCCAAGGAATTAAACTGAAGGCTATATTTCCGGGCACTCATATTTTCTTGCCTTAGATTTAAGAACCTATCCGCTCTAGCTCGGCGGACCTCTAGTGGCAAATAGTGGCGGATGAAGGCATCTACAAATTCTTGCCACACGGGAGGAGGCGCATTTTCTTTTCTTGATGCTAGCCAATTATTGTACCACAATACCGCCACATCTCGGAGTCTATAAGATGCCAAATCCACAGATTCAGTTTCGGAGGCATGAATAATCCTCAATGTTCTCAGCATCTCATCAATAAAACCTTGCGGGTCTTCATCCGGCTTTGACCCGAAAAACTCCGGAAGATTCGAACTCATAAAATCACAGGCTCTGGTACTAGCTGCCCAATCACTTGAACCCGCAGTCTGCTGCTGTGCCTGGGCGGCAACTAACTGCGTCAATAAATGGATAGTCTCGGTCATTTGTTGACCCGAAGCAACCGGTGGAGGAACTGGAGCTGAAGCTCCTCCTTGTTCTTCTACATTGGGCGGGGTGGAAGAAGTATTAGATGGGGCCTCATTATATGAATCGCCCTCTTCTACATTCATTGGCGGCTCTCTTTCTACCCGCCTTTTCATCGTAGTCTTGCCCTTCTGGCGGCTGTAACTTTTCCTTTTGGCGGCATTTCTGAAATCATAGCACACTACTAAGAGGAGAAAATCTTATAATATAACTCTATCGCACGATCTCTTAAGATGAAAGATGGTCATTTTTCCTAAATGCCCTGTAGCCTCTTGTTTATTAGCGTGGCGCGTAACACACCATAAACAAGACTCTACTAGACACGGCTCGTAGACACTTCCTAAGACTGAACTGCTCTGATACCACTTTTGTCACGACCCGTCATGGCCCCTAGTCGGGTCGTGACAATGGGATTGATGCCCATAAATTCACAAGTCGTATATGAGGAAACCCAACTTGGGGACTAGAGATCTTATAACTAGGTTCAATGGGAAAAATGAATCATATGATGACTTATTGAGAAAATGCACTATTTTATTTATTCCCTCCCTATGGTGTGAGTGCATTATTCTGTGACAGTTTGTGGAGGTTGAGTTTATAAACTCTTAATGAAATTCTGTAGCTCGTATGAGTGGGGTGTTAAGTTACAGAAGCACCCTTGACAGATTTCACCTATGTGAGTGTGGAAGTAGGCCGCTTCCTATAAGAATTGGGCTCGTTCTCAAAAGCACTCATGAAACCGGGATAGCACAAGGCCGTAATGTGCTGGCTATGAAAGCTCATGTCAACACCTTGATTATTATGTGTGAGTAATAATTCTTTATTTCCCTTAAGCAGTCATAGTTCAAGTCTGAGACCACTATGGCTCTGGAGTAAAGATTATTGTTTTACTAAGTGGAGGTTCAATGCAGAGCACACCTTCATTACGCATAATAATCTACCTTCAGCTAGTAAACTCTCTTATATTAATATTACTAGACGGCCTATGCCCGTGCTGCGCACGGGCCCAACACTTTAGATTATAGTGCATCTATGTGTATGTAGTTGTCTTTGAATAGTGATTATATATATATATATATATATATATATATATATATATATATATATTATGTTCAAAACATGATTAATATAACATTGTAGTTTGTGCTCCGTATCTAAAATTTTATTATATTAATGTTTGCTACGAATACAAAATCGGCAAATTTATTAATATTTTTTAAAAGGGAAGACTTGTTTAAAAGGAAACTATTTTCTTCTCTTTGAGATAAAACAATAGCAATATTTAAGCATCAGTTGATACTTTCAATTTTAATTCGATTAATTTAAAGGTGTAAAATACTTATTATTTTTTATCAAATTTTGATTTGGATAATTCTAATTCAAATTATTAAATTAATTTTACATGTTTAAAACGAAACAAAGTAGAAATTGATTTTCTATTTAAACGAAGAAATACTGTTTTTTAATTTTTGGTAAATATTCTCGGTTTAGCTCATTTTATTTGTCATGTTGTCTTTTGTATGTTTTTTTTAAGAAAACGTCGATTAGAATTATAATTTGACTAATTTACCTTATTCATTATTTGATCTCCATTTGATATTTGTTTTTACGACATTAATCTCTTTTCACATTTATTAGAGTAAGAATAAGAATAAAAAAGCAATTAAATTCTATCTTATTTTAAAATATAAATATTTTAAGTATATTTATTTTAGTGAACATAACAAATAAATGACATGGCGGAATAACAAATACAACATTTTAATATCTAGATTAGATCTCAAGCTAATATAAAAAAAGAAAGAAAACTGCATGGTTTGACTACTTAACGTTTTGAAGAAAAGCAATTTCATTTGCTCCCACTAATGGATTGATATGCACGTGGCAATGAATCCATCATTATTGACTTAATGAGATACTTTGGAAATTACATGAATATTGTTTGATTTTTTAATATGGAGTGCACTTTTTTTTGGACATTATTAATTTGCACTATTTTTATGCATATATATATATATATATATATATATATATATATATATATATATATATATATATATATATATATATATATATATACTATGTTCAAAACACGATTAATATAACATTATAGGTTGTACTCCGTATCTAAAACTTTAGTATATTAGTGTTTACTACGAATACAAAGTTTGCACTTTTTTTTTTGACATTATTTTTTTTTAATATGGGGTTCAATTTTTTTTTTTATATTGCTTGATTTTGTTAATATGGGATCCATTTTTTTTACAGTGAGTTTGGAGATGGTGGGTTCCACTTTTTTTTTTTTTTTTATATTGCTTGATGTTGTTTAGTATGAGGTCCACTCTTTATGGGGTGCACTTTTTTTTTTTTTGGACATTATTAGTTTGTACTATTTTTATGCATATAATATATATACATATACTATGTTCAAAACATGATTAATATAATATTGTAGTTTGTGCTCCGTATCTAAAACTTTATTATGTTAGTGTTTGCTACGAATATGCACGTGGCAATGAATCCATTATTATTGACTTAATGAGATACTTTGGAAATTACATGAATATTGTTTGATTTTTTAATACGGGGTGCACTTTTTTTTTGACATTATTAATTTGCACTATTTTTATGCATATATATATATATATTTAATATGGTGTGCACTTTTTTTTTTGGACATTATTAATTTGCACTATTTTTATGCATATATATATATATATATATATTAGAATTATGGGGCCCATAATTTGTTTTTGCATTTTTTTTTGACATTGTTTATTTTTTTAATATGAGATTCACTTTTTTATATATATATATATATTTCTTGATTTTGTCAATATGGGATACTATGTTCAAAACACGATTAATATGACATTGTAGTTTGTGCTCCGTATTTAAAACTTTATTATATTAGTGTTTGCTACGAATATATACTATGTTCAAAACACGATTGATATAACTTTGTAATTTGTGCTCCGTATCTAAAACTTTATTATATTAGTGTTTGCTATGAATACAAAGTTTGTACTTTTTTTTTGACATTGTTTATTTTTTTAATATGGGATTCACTTTTTTTTTTATTATATATATTGCTTGATTTTGTCAATATGGGATACTATGTTCAAAACACGATTAATATAACATTGTAGTTTGTTCTCCGTATTTTAAACTTTATTATATTAGTATTTGCTACGAATACGCACGTGACAATGAATCCGTCATTATTGACTTAATGAGATACTTTGAAAATTACATGAATATTGTTTGATTTTTTAATACGGGATGCATTTTTTTTGGACATTATTAATTTTCACTATTTTTATGCATATATATATATATATATATATATGTTATATATTAGAATTATGGGGCCCACAATGTTTTTTGCACTTTTTTTTTACATTGTTTGTTTTTTTAATATGGAATACTATGTTCAAAACACGATTAATATAACATTGTAGTTTGTGCTCCGTATTTAAAACTTTATTATATTAGTGTTTGCTACGAATACGCACATAGCAATGAATCCATCATTATTAACTTAATGAGATACTTTGAAAATTACATGAATATTGTTTGATTTTTTAATATGGGATGCACTTTTTTTTTGGACATTATTAATTTACATTATTTTTTAATATTAGTTGTTGTTTAATATATATGGGGCCCGCAATTTTTTTATTAAATTAGAACGAATATATATATATATATTAGAATTATGGGGCCTACATTTTTTTTATATTAGTTGTTATTTAATGTATATGGGGCTCATAATTTTTTTTTTATCAAATTGAAACGGACGACGAAAAAGTGAGCCCAACCAACTCCTCTTAATAGTAGAAAAAATCAGTGGGGGATTGATGGTGCCTATTAGCATTTTAATTTTAAAATATATTAAATTGCCTCATATTAAAGTTCCTCAATGTTCTTTTACTGCTGATGTTCGTGCCTCATTACACGAATGAGTTAGTGGCAGATTTATTTCCCATGTAACCTTTGTCAATTCTTCTCCCACGTTACCGGATTGTGGCCTTAATTTCCTTTAAATCAAATCAGTTAGTGGTAAGAATATGGCCACTATTCTTCCTTTGTAACTCATATAACTTCATATAATAATTCTTCCATTATCAATCTATTTTACTACTCCATTCATGTCCTATTTAATTTTTGGATGATTTTCTAAATCATAAATAGAAGTCTTTCTTAGCTTTTGGGGTAGAGAAAAATATATACTTTGGAGAGCTTTTGAAAAAGTAAGGAAAAAAAGAGAGTTTATTAGTTGGAGAAAGGTATTTTTCTTTTTAGTGGAGCTTTGGACTCAACATTTTATTCAGAGTTTGTTGAGTTGTACATGTGATCGGGCTGTTATATTCTGGCGGGAACAAGTCAGAAAAATTACTGCTTTACCGGTAGATTTATTTAGCAGGGACTTGAATTTTCTTAAAGAGAGCAGGTCTGCGCCTCAACCGAAGATAATTTTATTTCTTCATTTTATTTTTTCAATTATAATTATAATTTCATTGTATTATCACCGACACGTGGTTCAAAACTTCCTCCCTGTTTGAAACTGTCCGTGGCTAATCTCAGAAATGGATTAAAATTTTTAATGAAGGAACTTGGATATGAGTCCCATTACCTTGCTTCTCGTCCCTCTTTTTTAGCGTATAGCTTGGAGAAAAGGGTTATGCCTAGACATGACATTTTGAAGCTACTCAAATGGAAGGAGGTTACAAAGTGCAGTCAAAACCTTTATACTGCTGTGTTATGTTCTGAGTCAAAGTTCTTACAGAGTTATATGCTGCCTTTCAAGGATGAGAAGCCTGAGGTGTAATGATTTGTATGTCAAAAGTAGAAGCTGATAGAGCATTTTTGTGAGTTTTACCAACTTTATTGATATGTTAGCTTAATGCTACTGTTGGTTCATCTTATTGCCAATTAGGCATTTTTATCATTTTAAAATCTGTATTGAAAGACAGGGTAGACTTCTCTTTTGCAACTTTTGGATCTAATCACCCTAGTGCTTTTATTTGTTACATCAATTTCCAAGTCAAAAGGTGTTGTTCTCTGATCGCAAAATGAGCAAAGAGGCTCAATCATGTGTCTGCAAGGTAGTTGTCATTTTTTTTTTTATTATATGGCTATCTCAATATGAGGAATAAGGTATTCTTGCTTGAATGCTTGTACATTTAATTTTTCGTTCTTCTGCTTTTCATGCAATGTTATCTTATTATCTTGCTGTTGTTTCTGCTTATTGCTACTGCCTCTTTTTCATCGTTCTTTGAGCCGAGGATCTATCGAAAATAGCTTCTCTACTTTCTGAAGGTAGGGGTAAGGTCTGTGTATGCTCTACCCTATTGTTGTTGTTGTTGTTGTTTCTCATGCAATGGCCATGCAGACACACAATAGATGTAGGCATTTTGATATTAAAGCAGAAGATGCTTTTGGTGGAGAAGCAAAATTGTGGAATGATATTTTTTGGTAAATGGAGAAGAAAAGTTGCGGAGAAATTAACTTTAGTTTTGGTAAAGTCATTTTATGAATGCCAATCCCTGATCTGAAGAATATATCTTCTTGCTTATAGAAAAAAAAAATCTTCTTACTTCTTATGAAAAAAAAACAAAGTCTTCTCAAAGACGTATCTTCTCTGTCTAGGGGAGGGGAACTGATCTCTTTGGCATGTCTTGGCGAGTATGTTCTCTCAGTTTGATCCGTCGGCATTAGGAAGCTATTGTTTGCCACATTTACGGACATAATGGTAGTACATGTTGTATGTTACCTGTGGTTGACAGTTTTAGAAGAAATCATTGGCTAAGCAAGGTCCAAGAAGAAGAATGTGTCCCTGAGTTAAACGACACAAGAAACTTTAGGCTCAAATTCTTTGGAATATCATTTATGTACTGATGTCAATATCATATCTATCTTTAGCAACATGGTGGTATGGACAAAATTTGGGATTTAATAACCAAAGCTAATATGGTTATCCTACAAGAATGGGTCTACAAAGTGAGAGAAGATCCTTTAGGCTTCCTCTATACGTTCACCAGATTTACTACACCACCCATGTTGCTTCTCATATCAGCCAAGGTTTTAAACCATTGTGTCATGTTCTGAATCAAAGTTTTTATAGAACGTACGTGGAAGAAACTTCATCCTCTCTAGAGAATTACTGCTAATTGACATCTGATTGCTGACTGTATATTTGCTTATTTAGTTTATTCTTTTGAATTTCCTTTGACGTTTCTTAATCCTGTCTGGAATATTTTCCTATCGTTGCTGACTGCCTTTATTAATCAGTTATACTGGAAATGGAAGGTATTCAGATTTTCTTGTCCAATGATGCTTAGTGGTAAAACTGGAAGGAACCTGATGAAAGATTTATTTCTTTCCTTAGTTCATTTACCTATTCTATGAATAAAATTTCTAAATGGGGGCTGCATGTTCTTGTTTTTGGCAGAAATTACCAACTTTATTTCTGTCGCATGACAATACTGCTTCTAAACAGACCCTGTTTGTCTCTGAGCCCTGAGGGACCTTAGACTAAGGTGTTAACTGTATTTTGGTTTAATATGTTCTCTCAGCTAATTATCGGTCCTGAAGAAGAGTACTTAAGGCGCATATATATACGTAATGGTTAATTATCTGTTTTATTGTTGGAATACAGCAGCATCAAAGAAAAAGTATGGTTAGAGCAAAGTAAGATGCTTGGGTGTTACATAAAATTACAGATGTAAAGTTTATGCCTATGCCCTGGGCCCAATTACATTATGCTATCATTAAAGAGTTGGTATCAGTAGTTTTTAAAATTACAGTAAGAAGAAATTTGAGCATCTGTTGCCTGTTAGAATTATTGCTGTCTCTGTGTCTGTGTTACATAAGCACTGCACAACAGGTGCACAGAGATATTATGCTCATTTTTTAAAATACAAAACAGTTTATCAAGGCCCTAAAATTTCAGAAGAAGAAAAAGAATTCCTTCAGTGTGAATTTGAAGAACAGAAGGTGGTGGAGAGTTTATGACTTTGTGCAGCAGATAAGGTGCCCAGATGGATTCTCTATGGGCTTCTTTCATAAGTGCTGGGAGATTGTGAAAGAGGATGTTATGAACACCATCAGGAACTTCCATTGCAATGAATATTTTGAGGAGAGTTTTAATGCTTCATATATTGCTCTCATCCCAAAAAAAAGTGGTGCCAAGGAACTTAAGGACTTCAGGACTATTAGCTTAATAGGAAGAGTGGACAAGATTATTCCATAACAATTGACAGAGAGGTTGAAGAAGGTGGCTGATAAGCTGGTGAATGGCCATCAGATGGCCTTTTTAAGAGGCAGACAGATCCTGGATGCTTCTTTGATTGACAATGAATGTGTGGCTACTAGATTAAAAGGGCAAGAAACTGAAAACTGGTTAGGTCATGGTACTCTAAAAGATTTATTCCCTGGCCTTTACAACATTGCCTCCCTCCCTGAAGCAAGTTTAGATACAACATGGATCCTCAAGGGTGGGATATTATTTTTAGAAGGGCCCTAAATGACTGGGAAATAGAAAGAGTTGCGGAATTTTCTTAGACTCTTGAAGAATTCAAAGGGCTAGCAGAGTCTTGTGATAAGCTTTATTGGAAACCTGGCAAAGATGGTGCTTTTTCAGGGAAGTCTGCTTACCAGACTCTGTGCATATATTTGGAAAGTTAAGGCTCCTACAAAAGTTTTGTGTTTCACCTGGCTAGAGGCGAGAGAGGCTTGCCTGACTCAAGAGAATTTCAAGAGAAGGGAATTTCACTTATGCTCAAGATTCAGAATCCAATAGCCATCTGTTTCTTCATTGTCCTGTCACTGATCTTCTGAGGCAACTTTTTCTTAACATTGTGGACCTCAAATGGTGTATGCCTTCCAACACTAGTGACCTGCTAAGGAACTGGAACTGGAAAGGGGTGTAGTCAGACAGAAGAAATGGTGGAGATTGGTTACTGCTTGTATATGGTGGACAGTGTGTAAAGAAAGAAATTTAAGAATTTTTTAAGGAACAAGTAGCTCTTTACAGAATTTTAAGATGAATGCTTTTTTCTTCTTCATTTTTGGTGTAAAGAATCTCTTGTGGAGGAGGCAGTATCCTTAATAGATCTAATAGGTGCTTTGTAACAGTTACGATGTCATGGTTGGATCTGTTGTCCTATTTCTCTGTATCTATGGTTATGGCACTAACCTAGTGCCTTTTCTCAATATACAAGTTACCGTTGTCACAAAAAAGAAAAAAGTTTATCCTCCCAGACCCCACTTGTAGGATCACGCTAGGTATGTTGTTGTTGTAAAATAGTTAATCGTATTTCTATGTCGTTCAACCATTGGTAGGGACCAACTAATTATTTCGTTGGTTTCATCAATCATATGAATCACGCATTAGTTATCAATTGTTAGACAGATTCAACTCTTATTTTGTATCGACACATATGGTGTAGTTTATTTGGTCACAACAAAATCCATATTGATTTGGGACACCTTTACAGTATTTTTCAATCATGAAATTGTATTTTCCGTTGACTTCTCATTCTCCACACATTACAAACACAATTTCTCTAAGTTCATTCATATGGAATAACATGCTAAGCAAATATCTTGTAGTGACTGGTTCATCACAAAGATCAAATGAGGATTGCACAATCACTGCTGAGCTGGGAGATTCTGACATTTATATGATCATGTTGAAGTTGCAGAAAACACTATGGTATAAACGGAAAGAGTGGGTAATGACCCTAAAAAGCGGGGCAATGAGAAGGTCTGAGAAAAGATGACTCCGATTTGTAAGAGAAAATTATCTGAAAGAATGAGACGTTTTACTCTGTAAATCTGGGAGTGTAATGATTTCAGACTCGAATTTCAGGTGTTAATTTGGAGAGGCAATTCTGCAGCTAATCCGTGAATGTTGTAAAGGGTGATAATGTGGTGTACAGAAAGGAAAATTCATTTATCGTGGATTAATTTTCCTATGCTAATTAGAGTATTATTTCTATCATTTCATGTCCATATTAGTTGTTTGTCACTGTGTTTTTCATTTTATGTTTATTTTATTTGATTAGCAATAGTCTATCCGGACATGATTATTTTATTATTTATGTTTTAAAGTGACATAACACCGGATTATTGAATCGCAATCAAATTATATTCTATGACAAAATCATTGTTGATTGTTGTTCATCAGTGCTTGTTGATTTGTGCTTGTCATTTTTGTGATGTATAATGGCAGAGAACAAAACTTGGCTGGAGAGCAGAATTTGGCCGTAGTACAAAACTTACAAGAATTGTCGGAGTACAAAACTTGACCGGAATAGAGAACTTGGCTGAAGTATAAAATCTGGCAGGAAAACAAAGCAGATCACAAATGCCGCAATCGACTCTAGCCCGTTCTTGTAGGAATTCGGCACCACAGGGAAGCTTCGCCTCAAGGACGTCCGAGTAAAGAAAAAGGAAGGGCACAACCTACTTTGGAAGGCTTCATTGCCCAACAACGAGATTGAAACAGGCTGATTAATGAGGCATTGTTAGCCTTAACCAGGAATGCAGATGCTGAACCAACTGTGCAATCAAGAGTGAAACCAGCCAAGAACACTCTGAATTCTGTACAGGAAGCCCTAGTACCGAGTGACTTCCGGTAACTAGAGGTCGGACGCTCAGGGACTGGTGAAACAGGTCAAGGCACTGATGCCCCGAACTATATAGTTCAATCTTAGCTCTGCTGGAGATCCTTTTGAAACAAATCAAGGAGCAAAACAAGTGTATCGATCAAATCCTCAAGGCGATCCTCTCTACAACCGTGGAATCCAAGTGCTACGCTTCTACACATACCCAAGAAACTCAAGATGTCGGACCTCGCAAAATACGACAGAACCACTGATTCCCTGGACCATGTCACAGCCTATACAATCAGGATCAAAGGGAATGACTTAACAAAGCTAGAGATAGAGTCAGCGCTAGTCAGAAAGTTTGGGGAAACACTCACAATGGGAGCATTAACCTAGTACTCGCTCTTACTCGAAAACTCTATAGGGTCATTTGCAGAATTAGTGGATGCCTTTATCAAGACTCATATTGGGGCCCAAAAGGTGGAAAAGCGGATGGAGGACATCTTCAAGACACAATAACGAGCTTCCGAGTTACTCCGGGACTTCATGGAACGGGGAGAAGGATAGAAATAAGTCGTGACAATAAGAGACTAACCGAACGGTTCATGGGTTTTCTTGAGCAAACACACTTCATATAAGTCGATTTGGAGGTAGCTCTTCTGATTCTGATAAATACTATCAGGGCGATTTTGCGGAAATCTCTTGGTGATGGTAATCACTTCCCTGGTATTTTGGTTTAAATGAAATATTTGGTATCCTATCAAGTTGTTCCTGCTATTTTCTTGTGTTTTTCTTGACATGTTGGGAGTACTTTATTTTACCCTTTAAAAAGTGTTTGGTTGACCACGTAACGACAGGTTGTCAAATACTTATAGCCATAAGATTAAGCACTGGATTAGCATTCTTGATGCTTTAAGTGGTTCGATGATTGCTGGTTTAAAGGACCATGTATAATAGATCTTAGCGTGGGATAAAGGGGAATCCAGTTATGCGTCCAAAGATTAAGAGTGTCTCCACTGCCAGGATACCAGGCCACAGCTTGTGAACACAAATGACATTTTAGAATGCTATGCCAAATAAAGGATGTAAGGGACGGAGGAGAGTGGTTCGATGATTTTATGACAAAGACTTGATAAATGAACACTTATTCCTCCAATTGAAGTTTATTTCATAAGTTTTTACTCCAAAAATTTGTAACTAATTTCAAAAAAAAATCTTTTCTTTCCTATGGCTTTCTAGCATACAAAAATCTAAAAATTATGTTGACCAGACAAATTTCTGAAATTGGTTATAGTTAATATATAGTTACCTAATTTCTTCTAATATTTCTTTATATTCTAGCCAGATGAGTGTTCTTTTTATTATTTTTAAAATCTCAAAAGTTTTTAACACATTTGTTAATAAATATCAGTAATACTAATCAATACTCCCTTCGGATCAAAAATAGTCACTACTAAAAAACCGGAAAAAACCGTTGACAAAAACCGACGGCTAGCGTCGGTTTTTTTAATGAAACCGACGGGAAACCGACCTTTTAAGGTCCGTCGGTTTTCATAGCCTCGCTTTTTGAAAACTGACGGACCACGTCGGTTTTTTTCGACGGACTGCGTCGGTTACGTAGTTCGTCGAGTTTTATTCAAAAAATTTAAAAAATTAAAAAACCGATGGACAGAGTCGGTTTTATTAAATTCTGATTTTTTATCTTATATATAAATAATATATATTTTATGAAAAAAACGACGCACTGCGTCGGTTTTTTATATAATTTTTTTTATTTTAATTAAAAAACCTACACAGTGCGTCGGTTTTTTTTTTATAAAATATAAGCATTAATTTCCAGAAAACCGACGGACAGAGTCGGTTTTCCGTCGATTTTCTGGAAAATTTGAAAAATTAATTTCCAGAAAACCGACGGACTGAGTCGGTTTTCCGTCGGTTTTCTAGAAAATTTCCAGCATGCAAATCATGCATTTTCTGCAACCACACCTGCACAGAAACCGGTACCAAAAGCTGCTCAGAAACCAGTAACAAAAGCTGCTCAAAACTAGCATTAAAATACTCCAAATCAATTCTAAAAGAGCTACAGCACATAAAATAATCCTAAGTAATAATAAAACACATCAAACACTATCTAAACACATCAAATAAGATCTAAATAGACCTTCAAAGTTCAGAAAAATTAAAATGTCCAACCAAAAGCACCATTAACTAGTTTTAACATAAGTCCATTATTAAATTCAAACTACTACAGCTGATTATCCGGTGTTCGGGCTACGTAATCACCGTCATCATTATCTTCTGGGTCCGAGGGGGGGGGGGGGGGGGGGGGAAGGGGGCACACCAAATTGTCTACATGCGATGTGGCTTTTAACTTATGCCATTAGCAATTCAATGTTCGCTTTCATGGTGTTACTTTCCTCAACTCTTTTTGCCTCAGTCTCAGATAATTTCCTATTAAGTTCAGCAATTTGCTGTGCCATAGCTGCGACCTGAACACCATCAACTCCCTCGGCTTGTCGAGAAGACCCTTCACCTCGCAAACCTGACCGAAGGCGACTTAAGTTGTTCCTTGGGCCTAGACCGTACGCTCTACCCTTTTGTATTCCCCCAACTGCTCTAAACCAAAAATTTATCTCTAATTCCGGTGGAGGACGGCTCGGATGCTCAGGCCGAGTTTGGCTGTACTGGTCCACATGATCCATATATTGCGTATGTATAACTTAGTATATAACGAATATATCATAATTAAACTTATATATAATTACTTAAATAATAAAATTATCACTTACATAGGAATTACGAGCCCTGTCCTCAACCCATAAGGTCGGATCCGACTCCTGCTTCTTTTTTTTTGTGTAGGTCTTTAGGAATAGCTGATCCTGAGTTGACATCTGTCCCGTAGCTTTTTTCTGCAAAAAAAAAAAAAAAAAAAAAAAAGTTAAACATAAAATTAATAGCTCAATAATGATATATTGATCGTAGGTAACTTTAAAAGTATAAAATTACTTACCATTGTCCTAGCCACGTGCCCCTAACTTTTTGCACCCGCAGTGTGCAAAGAGCCACCTTTCTGGGATGCACGGGCAGCCTTTGCCTGCTCAGACTTGGCGATAAACTCAGGAGTTTGCCAATATTCCTTAAGTTTCTCCCACTGTTCAGCGTTTAGCCATTGGGGCATCGCCATATACCTTCTAGCCCTCGAAAACCAATCAAACAACCTTGCACTCCCCTTCTTCTCAAAGTTTGCAGCAACCCTATCATTGTCCATTGGATCCCATGTACAATACATCTGCAAATCAAATAGCTAATGTTAGATGATTTATATAAAAGTAAATTCAAGTTATGAAATGTATAATAAGATGCATACGTTAAACTCTCTAAACATAGCCTGTCGAGTATCATATGGGATTTCACCCCATGAAGTATAAAAATGATTGCCATAAAGCCTCCGAACAACATCCAGCACGACTTTTGTAGTGTCGTGATCTGGATAGAACCTGCAGTTAAAAAATTTAATGCATATTAGATTAAGATGAAAAAAAAAACATTAGGAAAACTTAATAAAAGACAATCTTACCCAACTCCCTCAGGCACGATGAAAATCTGACCTATCGCATCTCTATCTCCCGACTGTAAACCATGATGTATCGGTTCCTGCATAGGAGCCGGTGCAGGTGCAGGAGGACGACGATGGGTTTGAGACTGGTTGGATAGCAGTGACTCAGGCTCAGAGCTGCTATCTCTAAAGCGCAAATTAGATACACTTGGAGGCGTACCATTTGGAGAAGGAGAAGAAGACAAAGTGGCCGATGTGCTAGGAGATCTGCCACGTGGTGGGCAATACATAGGTATAGGTATAGAAGTAGGATAGGTAAATGACGTCGGCTGAAAGACCCACTGACCAGACTGGCCCAGCATAGAAGAGCCAGGCATAAAAAAAGAAGGCGGAGTAGACTGCATATGTGGAGCGGACGGAATGGACTGACTACTAGTAGCTGTAGGATCTATAGGTCTTTTATCTTTTCTCTTACTAGTACCTCCAGCTCTACCTCTACCTTGATCACTGCCACCTGATGACATCTGCATACATAAAATTAATAACTCAATAATGATATATTGATCGTAGGTAAAAATTTAACAAGTATAGAATTGTGTTATTATCAAGTATAGAATAAACTAACATGCAACTAGTTATCCTCCCACTCATCCTCGCTTGTTTCATTTTCATCAGATGATTCTTCCTCATCGCTTGTTTCAGGTCCATCGGTCGATTCTTCCTCAACATTTTCTATGATAGTTACATCATCTTCATCAACTTCTTCTTGTCACGACCCAACCCCGTGGGCCGCGACCAGTGCCCGAGCTGGGCACCTATACGTACCCGATACCCCAAATTAGCATATTAACAGAATAATAATATAATAATAATATTAGTGGTCGCTATAGAATTTAGCAGAAAAGCAGACTTGGCACACATAGGCCGATAAGGCCATCACAGAACAGAATATCCCAAACATATGTACAGAACCCACACAGATGTATCCACAGACCTCTACAGAACATATCATAATCATAAGATGGGACAGGGCCCCGTCATACCCTGAACAAAGTACATATCCAGATAGCAGTGACAGACTGTACCAAAAGATGGGCTCTGTAGAAGAGAGCGCCCCAAATAGCAGAAATAGGATCCTAAACGTGTGGATAAGCGAACTTGTCGTCAGTACCTGCGCGGCATGAAAACGCAGCCCCCGAAGAAAGGGGGTCAGTACGAAATATGTACTGAATATGTAAAGCGGAATCACAGAAGTCAAATCATAATGGTTACAGAAAATGAGTACAGAATCCAGAGTGTCAAATGCATATTTCCAAAACAGACAGAATGCGTACAGAAACATATGTCATATCATATCATATCCGGTCCCTGACACGGGACTCGGCAGACAGAATGTGGCCACCCTCCCGACGCTGGTGCCACTATACAGAGGAATTAGAAAAAGGGGCGTGGCCCCGTATCATATAATGTCATATCAAAATGGCCATACAGATCAGATCAGAATAGGCGGACATGGCACATCATACTCCACAGACCCATGTACGCGTATACCTGCCCCCTCACATCGGGACGCGGCGAACAATGCAGAGAATTACGCTTGACAACATATCCTGGCCCGGGCTCAGTGTGGGAAACATTGGGACATCCACGAATAGAGTAGTGAGAGACTAATGCAATTTAAAAATATAATAAATGTTTTCAAAGACTCGATGAAGCGTATCAAAGACAAACAAATCCAATGGGGTCGGACGGAATCATAATAAATGTATTTCGGATATCATAATAAATTACAGAAGTATAACTTTCCCGAAGTCATTCCGAGTGTCAAAATAATTTATAATATTTAACAGAATATTTAAAATAATATTCGTTAAGCGATTAGTAGGGTAATTAAAACATTTCTTTCAAAAATCGCTTAAAAAGGAAGCTTTAACACATTAGGGGCAAAACCGTAAATAGCGGGCCCGCCTTGGGACAAACAAGGCGGCGGGCTCAAATTGTGCCCTCTAAGCATATAGTATCACCTAAAAAGGTTATACAAACATTCTATGACTTTCTGAATAATTTAGAGCAAAATTGCATAATTTCAGAAAAAGCGTATCAAAATGGTTCAATTCTACTGAAGGAAAAACTGAAATTTTGTCTTGCGGATTCCGAGGGCCAAGAGGTCCTTCGAGGCCCGGATCCGACCCTAACACACTAGGGGCATGCCAAGGGAAGAATTGGGGTTGCTTTACATACCTTTCGCGCTCCTTAAGCCTTTCCAAACTCACTTCCCGTTTCGTCGAAAAACTGCAATTGGTCAAGTTTACCAATTGTGAATTATTAATGCCATTATTTCAACTTTAAGCATATTTGGCTACCGAAATTTCGGCAGCACTTCCCCTATACATATGACACCCCGAGAATTCAACTCGGCTATAAATCATCAACAACAACCCAAACGATAACAACAATATCAACAATGAACATTAAAAACACAAATATCCTTCAACTAGTCATTTTTCTCACAAGTTGACATAATCTTCAATTCAACCCAACTTTCAACTAAGATCAATAATTTCATATTCAACAACCATCATGATCATGACCATATAGTTCTAGAAACATTTCATATCGTTTTCCTTAAGATATACACTCGATATACATGATATACAATCTTCCGCCAAAATCATAACTTATGCAAAGCATCAAATCTTTGGCATACAACTTCATAACAAGTTTCCAACTTCCAAATTCATCAATGGTCATCACAACTAACAACCAAACAACTTCATTTCCTTAATGTCGGAAAAACCATACTAAAACGACATAAGTTTCTACATTCCAATTCAATACAAACTTATATCATTCTAACTTCATTCACATATCAAGCATTACAACAACACTCCAATACTCTAAACAAACTTAATCCATTTCATTCCCAAGTCAAATATACCACACGGCCATATGCTATTTTTCTCCATTCAATCAAATTTATTCCACTTTCATTCTCAACATAAATTCCATCACATTCACAACTAGAATACAACATGAATTCTATACATTTTTGGCTATACAATATACAAATACACATGGCTACACATATGTACCACACACCCACTTTGCAAACTTCCATTTCTCCATACAATCAACACATTTCTATATACTACAACCCAAACAAAACTCCATAACACAAGAATAAAGGATAAATTCTTACCTTTTCCTCTAGTCTTCTTTACTTGAATTTGTGATCACTTTGGTGAACCAAGGCCTCCTTTCTCCAAACCAACTACACCAAGTTGAAGAGGGGACTCAACTTAGTAAGGAAACCACAAAATACAAATTTTTAACACAAGATTTTTGGTGGTGAATTTTCCACACCAAACCCGAAATGCCTTCTTTGTTTTGCTCTTCTTTCTCTTCTAAGTCTCTTGAACCTTCTAAGGGATAGTGATCCCTTTATAATTAGCACATGGAAATATTCATTAAAGCCATGGGTTGGGCCTCACTTGGCCGGCCACCCCTTAAACATTGGGCCTAAATTTTTTTTTTTTTTTGGGCCAACTCGGTTGGTCCCGAGTTGGGCCTAGCCCACTGACCTTTCGACCTTAAAACGTTCATAACTCCTTGTACCGACGCCACCTGGGAACCCACGACCTATGGATTGAAAGATAATTCAATTATCTACAACTTCTATTTCAAGGTATTTTCGAAATTCCAAACTTACAATACAGTTCTTTCCCCCCAAAGTCAGGTCACCCGAAAACGTTTTCTTAAAAATATTCGTTTGGAGGGTTTCCACTTTGATTTGGTCCAAAGGTACTTCATGAGTTGTGTTTAACTTTACATATGTGATTCATATGACTTTTCAGGTGTTCCAAAAAAAATCTCGGTATGTGGGCCCCACCCCAGCAGATGCTCCGAGGTTCAAAAATACGGGATATAACATCCTCCCCCCCTTTAGAACATTCGTCCTCGAATGTTAAATTAATCTCATAGGGTTTGAAAATACTTTGGGGGAGTTCATGTTTACAGACGTCACATATGACACACGATTGATATTGGAATAAATTAAAGCAGGGATTTAAGGTTACCTGTGGGTATAGATAACAAATGAGGATATTTCTTCTTCATTTCCTCTTCGGCCTCCCATGTCATTTCCTCCCTATTATCGTTCCGCCACAGTACCTTAACAGAGGCTACATCTTTATTCCGAAGCCTCCTTACCTGACGATCCAAAATAGATACGGGCTGCTCCTCGTACGATAGTTGCTCCGTCACCTGAATATCATCAGCAGGAAATATTCTAGAAGGGTCACCGACGCATTTACGAAGCATAGAGACATGAAATACCGGATGTACCGCTTCCAAATCAGATGGCAAATCTAGCTCATAGGCGACATTTCCAGTTTTTCGAACAATCTGATAAGGCCCAATATAACGCGGACTGAGCTTACCCTTTCTGCCGAACCGCATCACGCCTTGCATAGGCGATACCTTCAGGAATACCCAATCGCCTACCTGAAACTCCAACGGTCGACGTCGTTTATCCGCGTATGACTTCTGTCGACTCTGGGCTGCCAACAGTCGCTCCCGAATAAGTTTTACCTTGTCCACGGCCTGCTGGACCATATCTGGGCCAATCAACTCTGACTCGCCAATATCAAACCAGCCAATCGGCGATCTGCATTTCCTGCCATATAGAGCCTCGTACGGAGCCATCTGGATGCTGGAATGGTAACTGTTATTATATGCAAACTCAATCAATGGCAAGTGATCATCCCAGCTGCCTCTGAAATCAATAACGCAGGCCCGCAACATATCCCCCAGCGTCTGTATAGTGCGCTCGGCCTGTCCGTCGCTCTGAGGATGAAAGGCTGTGCTCAGACTCACCTGAGTCCCTAGACCCTCCTGAAACGACCTCCAGAAACGCGCCGTAAACTGGGCGCCTCTGTCAGAAATAATAGATATAGGAACTCCGTGAAGCTTCACAATCTCTCTAATATAGAGCCTGGCATAATCCTCGGCGGAATAAGTAGTCCTGACGGGAAGCAAATGGGCTGATTTCGTCAGCCTATCAACAACGACCCAGATGGAATCATACTTCCGTGGAGTGCGAGGCAAACCTGTAATGAAGTCCATATTAATAACCTCCCACTTCCAAGTCGGGATTTCCATCTCCTGCAACAGTCCACCCGGCTTCTGATGCTCAATCTTGACCTGCTGACAATTAGGGCACTGGGCGACGAACTCTGCAATATCCCGCTTCATGCCGTCCCACCAGTATAAGCATCGGAGATCATGGTACATCTTCGTAGACCCAGGATGGACCGACTAGCGAGCATAATGTGCCTCGCTCATAACCTGCTGCCGAAGGCCTGCAATATCAGGTACACACAACCTGCCTCTGTATAACAAAGTACCGTCCGGTGAAAACTCGAACGGAGTCCTCTCCTTATCATAGGCTGTGTCCCTGTACTGAGCTAAGACAGGATCTTCGTATTGACGCCGCTTAATATCGTCCCTGAGGGATGACTCAGAAACCCCTCGAACAGAAATCCGTGTATCTCCAGAATCGGCCAGACGAACCCCGAGACTAGCCAACTGCTGAATATCACGGGTTATCTCTCTCCTGTCTGGCTGTAAATCGGCCAAACTGCCCATAGACTTCCGACTGAGCGCATCGGCAACAACATTAGCCTTACCCGGATGATACAGAATATCCACGTCATAATCTTTCAGAAGCTCCAACCACCTCCGCTGTCGCAAATTAAGCTCTCTCTGCCTGAAAATATACTGGAGACTCTTATGATCAGTATAGATATCCACATGAACGCCATATAAATAGTGTCTCCATATCTTCAGAGCATGAATTACTGCTGCGAGCTCCAGATCGTGGGTAGGATAATTCTTCTCATGCTTCTTGAGCTGCCGGGAAGCATACGCTATAACTCTGCCATGCTGCATCAATACACAGCCCAACCCCATGCCAGAAGCGTCACAATAAATAACATACCCGTCCGGTCCCTCTGGAAGAGTCAGAACTGGGGCTGTAGTCAGCTTCTCCTTCAGCAACTGGAAGCTCCGTTCACAAGCGTCAGACCACAGGAACTTAGCTCCCTTCTGAGTCAGCCTTGTCAAAGGCGCTGAAATCGAAGCAAACTTCTCCACAAATCTCCTGTAATAGCCTGCTAACCCCAGGAAACTGCGTACCTCTGTGGGCGTCGTAGGTCTGGGCCAATTCTTCACGGCCTCAATCTTCTGTGTGTCCACCCGGACACCATCAGCTGCAATAAAATGCCCCAAGAAAGCCACTGAAGACAGCCAGAATTCACACTTAGAAAATTTCGCATATAATTTCTGATGCCGGAGTACCCCTAATACCGATCTCAGATGATCTGCGTGCTCCGCCTCAGACCGAGAATAAATCAGGATATCATCAATGAATACAATTACAAACATATCCAAGAATGGCCTGAATACCCGGTTCATCAAATCCATGAATACTGCGGGGGCATTAGTAAGCCCAAAAGACATAACCCTGAACTCGTAATGCCCATATCGGGTCCGGAAAGCTGTCTTAGGGATATCGGCCTCTCGTACTCGCACTTGGTGGTAACCGGATCGAAGATCTATCTTCGAAAAACACTTAGCGCCCTGCAGCTGATCAAACAAATCATCGATCCTGGGGAGGGGGTATTTATTCTTTATAGTTACCTTATTCAGCTGCCGATAATCAATACACATACGCAGCGACCCGTCCTTCTTACGCACAAATAATACCGGGGCTCCCCAAGGCGAAGTACTGGGTCTGATAAAGCCCTTATCCAACAAATCTTTCAGCTGCTCCTTCAACTCCTTTAATTCTGCAGGCGCCATTCTATACAGAGGAATAGAGATAGGCTGAGTGTCTGGGAGTAAATCAATAGAGAAATCTATGTCCCTCTCTGGAGGAAGACCTGGAAGCTCGTCGGGGAAAACATCTAGAAACTCATTAACCACGGGGACTGACTGAAGTGTCGGCGTCTCTGCGTCCAAGTCTTGCACCCGTACCAGATGATAGATATAACCCTTTCTAATCATTTTCTTTGCCTTAAGGTATGAAATAAACTTACCTTTCGGCGATGCTGTATTTCCAGCCCAATCTAAAACTGGCTCCCCGGGAAACTGGAAGCGAACCACCTTATTCTGGCAGTCAACATTAGCATAACAGGAAGCTAGCCAGTCCATACCCATAATAACATCAAATTCAGTCATATCTAACTCTACCAGATCTGCCTTAGTATCACGGCCACATACAATCACAGAACAGTCTTTATAAACCTGTTTCGCTACAATAAAGTCCCCTATCGGTGTGGCTACCTCAAATGGCTCTATAGGTTCAGACATAATACCAATTTTACCGGCAACAAGAGGTGAAATATATGATAAAGTTGAACCTGGATCAATTAATGCATACACAGACCGAGAGAAGACCAATAAAGTACCTGTAACGACATTAGGAGATGCCTCCTGATCCTGGCGGTTGGCCAAAGCATAAATACGGTTCGAAGGACCGCTAATACCAGAAGCTCCACCACGGCCTCTGCCGCGACCCGCTGGTGCCGAAATACCTTGCCCCGTAGGGCGCATAGCCACTGACGAAGATGAAGACCCAGCGGCTGATCCGGTAGGCTGCGCTGTACCACCCGAACTACCCTTATACGGGCAATCTCTCACAGAATGGCCCTGACGGCCACAAGAAAAGCATGCACCGGTGGCTCTGTAGCACTCTCCCGTATGGTATCTGCCGCAAAAAGAACACTGAACCCTGGGTGGCCTCATCTGACCAGAACCCCTATCTGTCCGCGAACCTGAAGCCCTGGAGCTCTGGCCTGCTCCTGAATACCCTGGGCTATCGAATCTGCGACCTGCAGGCTGGGGAGGCGCGCTCTGCGCCGGCTGAGATGAAAATCTGCTAGGCTGCTGCGGCTGTCTGCCCCGAAAGTCTCCAGATGACCTGGCCCTCTTGGGCTGTCTCCGATCCTGGCCCCTGTCAGGCTGGTGTCCTCCTCTGCCCCGATCCTCCATGCCCTGGGCATGGGCCTGGATACGGGCAATGTCCATACCGGGCTGAGCAGCCAATACTAAGCAGCTATCAACAAAATACCGATCCAGCCCCATAATATATCTATGCATCCGGTCCGCCGTAGTAGCCACCACAGTAGGTGCATATCGGGCCAAGGAATCAAACTCCAAACTATAGTCCCGAATACTGCGGCCCTTCTGCCTCAATAATAAGAATCTATCAGATCTGGCTCGTCGCAACTCTGGGGGCAGAAAGTGTCCAAGAAATGCCTGAGAAATATCGCCCCAAACTGCTGGAGGAGCGCCGTCCCCCCTGGATAGCCCCCATGACTCGTACCAGTTTGCCGCCACATCATATAACCGGTACGAAGCTAACGCGACTGACTCTGTCTCGGAAGCATTAATCAAATCTAGAGTGCGTCGCATCTTCCTAATAAACTCCTCAGGATCCTCCTCGGGCTTTGTCCCGAAGAACTCTGGAGGGTTACAAGTCAAAAACTCACGGGCTCTCGAACTATCACGCCTGACTGCCCGGTCACCTCCCAGTCCATGCCCCTGAACCTGCCCTGCCACAAGTCTAGTCAGCAACTGGACTGCCTCCCTCATAGACTGATCCTCAGTGCCTGGCCGTGGAGTTGGAGGCTCAGGTACTGGAACTGCGGGAGCTGGCAGTGGAGCCGTCCCCCGATCTGCAGCTACGGCTGCCCCAATCTCCTCCACGAGTGGCGGTGTAGAAGAACCCTCTGTCTGGGGCAAAGTCTCCGGAGCAATATATACCTGGGCCCTGGTAGTCCTCTGGACCCGGCTAGTCTCTCCTACGGCAACTGACTTGGCCTTTTGGGCCGCTGTCGCTTTTTTTGGAGGCATATCTGCAAATATAGCCACTCGTTAGGAAGGGGTCATCCTGATAACACAGCTCTATCGCACGATCTAAGACAGAAAGAAGGGTAGTATCCTAAATGCCCTGTAGCCTCCTGTTTATAGGTGTGGTGCACAACACACCGATAAACAAGACTCTACTAGACACGGTCTGTGGACATTCCGAGGACGAACCGCTCTGATACCACTTTTGTCACGACCCAACCCCGTGGGCCGCGACCAGTGCCCGAGCTGGGCACCTATACGTACCCGATACCCCAAATTAGCATATTAACAGAATAATAATATAATAATAATATTAGTGGTCGCTACAGAATTTAGCAGAAAAGCAGACTTGGCACACATAGGTCGATAAGGCCATCACAGAACAGAATATCCCAAACATATGTACAGAACCCACACAGATGTATCCACAGACCTCTACAGAACATATCATAATCATAAGACGGGACAGGGCCCCGTCATACCCTGAACAAAGTACATATCCAGATAGCAGTGACAGACTGTACCAAAAGATGGGCTCTGTAGAAGAGAGCGCCCCAAATAGCAGAAATAGGATCCTAAACGTGTGGATCAGCGAACCTGTCGTCAGTGCCTGCGCGGCATGAAAACGCAGCCCCCGAAGAAAGGGGGTCAGTACGAAATATGTACTGAATATGTAAAGCGGAATCACAGAAGTCAAATCATAATGGTTACAGAAAATGAGTACAGAATCCAGAGTGTCAAATGCATATTTCCAAAACAGACAGAATGCGTACAGAAACATATGTCATATCATATCATATCCGGTCCCTGACACGGGACTCGGCAGACAGAATGTGGCCACCCTCCCGACGCTGGTGCCACTATACAGAGGAATTAGAAAAAGGGGCGTGGCCCCGTATCATATAATGTCATATCAAAATGGCCATACAGATCAGATCAGAATAGGCGGACATGGCACATCATACTCCACAGACCCATGTACGCGTATACCTGCCCCCTCACATCGGGACGCGGCGAACAATGCAGAGAATTACGCTTGACAACATATCCTGGCCCGGGCTCAGTGTGGGAAACATTGGGACATCCACGAATAGAGTAGTGAGAGACTAATGCAATTTAAAAATATAATAAATGTTTTCAAAGACTCGATGAAGCGTATCAAAGACAAACAAATCCAATGGGGTCGGACGGAATCATAATAAATGTATTTCGGATATCATAATAAATTACAGAAGTATAACTTTCCCGAAGTCATTCCGAGTGTCAAAATAATTTATAATATTTAACAGAATATTTAAAATAATATTCGTTAAGCGATTAGTAGGGTAATTAAAACATTTCTTTCAAAAATCGCTTAAAAAGGAAGCTTTAACACATTAGGGGCAAAACCGTAAATAGCGGGCCCGCCTTGGGACAAACAAGGCGGCGGGCTCAAATTGTGCCCTCTAAGCATATAGTATCACCTAAAAAGGTTATACAAACATTCTATGACTTTCTGAATAATTTAGAGCAAAATTGCATAATTTCAGAAAAAGCGTATCAAAATGGTTCAATTCTACTGAAGGAAAAACTGAAATTTTGTCTTGCGGATTCCGAGGGCCAAGAGGTCCTTCGAGGCCCGGATCCGACCCTAACACACTAGGGGCATGCCAAGGGAAGAATTGGGGTTGCTTTACATACCTTTCGCGCTCCTTAAGCCTTTCCAAACTCACTTCCCGTTTCGTCGAAAAACTGCAATTGGTCAAGTTTACCAATTGTGAATTATTAATGCCATTATTTCAACTTTAAGCATATTTGGCTACCGAAATTTCGGCAGCACTTCCCCTATACATATGACACCCCGAGAATTCAACTCGGCTATAAATCATCAACAACAACCCAAACGACAACAACAATATCAACAATGAACATTAAAAACACAAATATCCTTCAACTAGTCATTTTTCTCACAAGTTGACATAATCTTCAATTCAACCCAACTTTCAACTAAGATCAATAATTTCATATTCAACAACCATCATGATCATGACCATATAGTTCTAGAAACATTTCATATCGTTTTCCTTAAGATATACACTCGATATACATGATATACAATCTTCCGCCAAAATCATAACTTATGCAAAACATCAAATCTTTGGCATACAACTTCATAACAAGTTTCCAACTTCCAAATTCATCAATGGTCATCACAACTAACAACCAAACAACTTCATTTCCTTATTGTCGGAAAAACCATACTAAAACGACATAAGTTTCTACATTCCAATTCAATACAAACTTATATCATTCTAACTTCATTCACATATCAAGCATTACAACAACACTCCAATACTCTAAACAAACTTAATCCATTTCATTCCCAAGTCAAATATACCACACGGCCATATGCTATTTTTCTCCATTCAATCAAATTTATTCCACTTTCATTCTCAACATAAATTCCATCACATTCACAACTAGAATACAACATGAATTCTATACATTTTTGGCTATACAATATACAAATACACATGGCTACACATATGTACCACACACCCACTTTGCAAACTTCCATTTCTCCATACAATCAACACATTTCTATATACTACAACCCAAACAAAACTCCATAACACAAGAATAAAGGATAAATTCTTACCTTTTCCTCTAGTCTTCTTTACTTGAATTTGTGATCACTTTGGTGAACCAAGGCCTCCTTTCTCCAAACCAACTACACCAAGTTGAAGAGGGGACTCAACTTAGTAAGGAAACCACAAAATACAAATTTTTAACACAAGATTTTTGGTGGTGAATTTTCCACACCAAACCCGAAATGCCTTCTTTTTTTTGCTCTTGTTTTGCTCTTCTTTCTCTTCTAAGTCTCTTGAACCTTCTAAGGGATAGTGATCCCTTTATAATTAATTAGCACATGGAAATATTCATTAAAGCCATGGGTTGGGCCTCACTTGGCCGGCCACCCCTTAAACATTGGGCCTAAATTTTTATTTTATTTTTTTTGGGCCAACTCGGTTGGTCCCGAGTTGGGCCTAGCCCACTGACCTTTCGACCTTAAAACGTTCATAACTCCTTGTACCGACCTCACCTGGGAACCCACGACCTATGGATTGAAAGCTAATTCAATTATCTACAACTTCTATTTCAAGGTATTTTCGAAATTCCAAACTTACAATACAGTTTGTGCCCCCCAAAGTCAGGTCACCCGAAAACGTTTTCTTAAAAATATTCGTTTGGAGGGTTTCAACTTTGATTTGGTCCAAAGGTACTTCATGAGTTGTGTTTAACTTTACATATGTGATTCATATGACTTTTCAGGTGTTCCAAAAAAAATCTCGGTATGTGGGCCCCACCCCAGCAGATGCTCCGAGGTTCAAAAATACGGGATATAACACTTCTAATATGTGTTGAGGATGTTCCAAACTATTTTCTAACTCTGTGTCAACCGTTTGATGAACAACTGGTACATCATTTTGATACGCCACATCTAATGCATTATCGACTTCAATCCTTCCCACAGGCTTAGTCTTTATAACCACCCACCAATCAGCCTTATCCCTACGCAAAGGATATGGAGCATAATAGACTTGCTTAGCATTTTGTGCAATTATAAAGGGATCATAGCGATTGTATTGTCTTGTGTGTTTGACTTCAATTACGTTATGTTGACGATTCACCCTTGTACCTCTTTGGCTTGGATCAAACCACTTGCACCGAAATAATGTTATCTTCTTCTTAGGGTAACCTGGATACTTAAGTTGTATGATCTCCTGCAGCACACCGTAATAATCAACAGTTACACCGCTACCATCAGCATCTCCTTTAATGCACACTCCACTTTATTCGTCTTCTTATATTGAGAAAATTCTTCGGTTTGAAACTTGTAGCCATTAACAATGTACTTTTTCATTGTCCTAACTTCATTGCCTGGTCCAAGAGCTATATCTTTCACAAATTGGGAATGTTCTCCTGTATGATAAACCTATATAATAAGGAGGAAAATTAAAATTCAATAACTTCTATGTAGCCTACATTTAATTGAAATTATGCAATGAATTTCCACACTTACAAAATCGTACAGCCAATGGGAAAACTTAGAATATATGGCTTTATCGCCCTCAAGTTCTACGAAGTAACTGCTCGACATATGCAAGATTTTCATTAATTTCACCCTTATCAGATACCCATTTAATTCAGTAACATAATTCGACACTCACCGAATATATACTTGAAATTCAGGTCAATTGAGCAAAACATGTGTCACAGCTGATTGCCTCTCTATACTACTCAGGGTTCGTTTTGGAGGCTTTTTAGAACCTCGTCCTGGTTGATTAAAGATGGACATTGGTGGGTAGTTATGTTCAACCCCACCCTCATCATTACGGTTGGGCCTATTTCTCATACACGACACTTGCTCTCCGAAATAATATGAACAGAAATGTGTTGTTTCCTTTACAAGATACGCTTCACAAATAGATCCTTCAATGTTAGATCTCTGCTTAGCCAATTTTTTGCATTTTCCAATGGTCCTGCACACATGTTTAATATCAATAGGAACAGTAATTAGTTAACAAAATACTGTTAAAGAAAGAACTAGTAAGTTTGGTTACTTACCTCTCGAAAGGATACATCCACCTAGTTTGAACCGGGCCTCCAAGGCGCGCCTCTTGTACAAGATGAATAGGAAGATGTTCCATCACATCAAAAAATCCACATGGAAAGATCTTCTCGAGCTTAGTTGTAATGACTGGTATATTCTGTTCCATTCTTTGAAGGTTTTCTACCGTCAATGTGTTAGAACATAAATCCTTGAAGAACAAACTTATCTCTGTGATTGGTTTCCATATTCTTTCCGGTAGGCGGCCAAATGCAATAGGAATCAAAGTTTCCATGAAAACATGGAAATCATGACTTTTCATACCAATTAATTTTCCTTCATTCATATCAGAACGCTTGTCAAAATTAGACGCATACCCCTCTGGCATCCGCAAATTCTTAACCCATTGACAAATCTGTCGTTTCTCCTCCAAAGTGAATGAAAAACTAGCCTTGGGTTTGAACACTTTATTATTCGCTAACTCTTGCAAGTTCAATTCAGGGCGCCTACAATATTCCTTTAGGTCCAATCTAGCTTTTGGGTTATCTTTTGTCTTGCCTTTAACATCCATAATAGTGTTGAACAAATTATCAAAGTAATTTTTTTCAATATGCACCATATCAAGATTATGCCGTAGAAGATTATCTCTCCAATACGGTAACTCCCAGAATATGCTCTGTTTAGTCCAATTATGTTCAACACCATAACCAGGTAGTCTATAAGGGGCAACTTCTGTGACCTTAGGCAAGTGACAAACCCTCTCCCAAATTTCTTCTCTTGACAATGTTCGAGGTGGGGGATCATTTTCAATTTTATTCTTTCTAAATGCTTGTTTCATTTTCTTGAATTGGTGATCCATAGGCAAGAATTGACGATGACAATCAAACCATGAATATTTGTGGCCATGTTTTAAAGTGAAAGCTTTACTAGTTTACATGCAATGAGGACAAGCAAGCTTTCCAGCAGTCATCCAACCATAAAACATCCCATACGCAGGAAAATCGTTAACAGTCTACATCAAAGAAGCACGCATATTGAAATTGCTCTTAGTTGATATATCATATGTCACTACACCTTCACACCACAATTGTTTTAACTCATCAATCAAAGGCTGTAGATAGACATCAATCAAAACTTTTGGATTACGAGGACCAGGGATAACACAATTTAGGAATATATAGGGACTTGCCATACACGTCTCAGGCGATAGATTATATGGAGTAAGAAATACAGGCCAACAAGAATAGGGTGCAGCCGAAACAGAGTATGGTGTGAAACCATCCGCACACAAACCCAAACGAATGTTTCTTGGTTCACTAGCAAAATCAGGATAAGTTCTATCAAAATGTTTCCACGCTTCTCCATCTGATGGATGACACATAACACCGTGTGGCCTTCTATTTTCGCTGTGCCATCTCATGTGAGGAGCAGAACTCGGCGATGCAAACAGCCTCTTTAACCTAGGTATAATAGGTAAATAATGCATCGCCTTAATTGGAACCATCTTCCCACTCGGTGTCCGCTTATAACACGCATGTCCATATATTTTACATTCATTTAAATCAACATCTTGCTTATAGAACAACATACAACCGTTTGGACAACAATGAATTCTATCATACGACAATCCTAATTTGGAAACCAATCTCTTTGCTTAATAGTAACTCTTAGGTATGTCGAATTCCGGACTAACTAGTTCCCCTACAAGCTTAATCATTGAGTCCATAGAAGCTTCAGCAACAGTCCAATCTGATTTGATGTTAATCATTCTAACTGCAACAGACAACTTAGAATGCTGACTCCCTACCCAAAGTGGATGACTAGCCTCTTCTAATTCTTGATAGAAGCGCATTGCTTCTTCATTAGGAGGTTCCTCAAAATTTTGCTCAGGTTCAAACCCAGATTGTACGCCAAAAGCATCATTAACCATATCATTAACTCTATCATATTGGACGTGACTATATTCCTGCGACACACTACTTTCACCGACAACCATATTGTAAAATATACCATTGACCCCATCAGTCTCTCCATGATCAGTCCAAACATAATATTTCTGCTTAAACCCACGACTATATAAATAAACCCTAACCGCTTCCGGTTTCAAATACTTCATACACCGGCAATGAGAACAAGGACACCTAATTACCCCTTCATTTTGAAAAGGGTAAAGTGTCATTGCATGTGTGATAAACCCATCAGCACCTTCAACAAATTCATCATGTACACCCACACGATTACTATTATTCATATTATACATCTACATACGATCCATCTACAAAAATATACCCACACATTTTTGAGGTTATAGAAATATATTATAACTTAAGAATTCTATCTTAAAATATAACTTAAGAAAACACAATCCCAACCATTTCTAACTTTGGATTCTCAATAACAATTCTAACTTTAATAATTTATAAATTCTAACTTTAATATAATTTTGAAAAGCACAATTCCAACTAATTCTAACTTTGAATTCTCAATAACAATTCTAACTTTAATAACTTATGGATTCTAACTTTAATTCTAAAAATTGAAAAGAAAATCTAGTCAAATAAAGTCTACATTTTTGTTTTGAGGTTATAGAAATATTATAACTTAATAATTCTAACATAATTTAATAATTCTAACTTAATTTGAAAAGCACAATTCCAACCAATTCTAAAAATTGAAAAGTAAATCTAGAGAAATAAAATCTACATTTTAGTATTGAGGTTATAGAAATACTATAACTTAACAAATCTAACTTTGAAAAGCACAATCTCAATCAATTCTAATTTAGAATGATCAATAACAATTCTAATAACTTATGGAATTCTAACAAAAAGCACAATCCAAAAAAAAAAAAACTAGTCAAATAATTAAAGTATATATTTTTGCACATATTCAACATCAATAATATTACAAAGAATGATAACTAAGCTAACACAAATACATTGACAAAGAATATGAAATATAGCACAATCTCAAGCCAAAGAAAAAAATGACAAGTAAACTAGTCAAATAAAGTTTACATTTGTTTTTCACAAATTCAACATTAATAACATTGCAAATGATGTTTAACAAAGCTAAATAGACTAGCATTAGGCCTAAAATCTACAAATAAAACTAAAATTAAAAGAATTTTAAATGCCCTAATTTAAGAGAAACTAACCTTCAAAATGGGTTTGGGGTAGGTGGGAAGGGGCTGCGCAAGCAGCGGCGCTGGGCGGCGGAAAAATGTGCGGCGGCGCCGGGCGGAAGGGAGGGCGGCGCCGGGTAGGATTTGGGGGAATGGGGGTTTTAATTTGGAAGAGGGAGCAGCTGAAATGGGTATGAAACCCGTCTGCTATGAATTTAAAGAAAAATCGACGGACAAAACTGACCCTGTCCATCGGGTTTTTCCGCACGTTTGACCGGATTTTGACCCCAAAATTAAAAAAAAAAAAAAAAAAACTGACCCTGTCCGTCGGTTTCTTTAAAAAAAATTGTTTATTATTTTTTTAAAAAACAAAATGAATTGTATATTATTTATAATATTTTTAAAATAAAACCGACGTACGACGTCGGTTTTATATATTTTTTTTTTAATGAATCAACGTGGGATGTCGGTTTATTTTGGCGGAATTATATTTTCAAAATTCTGCCCAAAAAACCGACGTCGTCCGTCGGTTTTCTGATTAAAATAATTTAAAAAAATTAGAAATACAAAAAACCGACGCCGTGAGTCGGTTTAACGTCGGTTTTGTGAAACGGCGCAGTGCGTCGGTTTTTTATCCGTCGATTTTTAGCAGTTTTTTAGTAGTGAGTGTCCACTTAGCTTTTTGTTTCTTGAGTAAAAAAGAGTGTCCACTTATCAAATCAAGAAAGAATTAACCTTATTTTTTCAGATTTATCCCTATTAAGTACTATGTGATCAAATCCCAAAACCTATTTAATTAGGGGTAGTCTAATCAAATTAGCTCTTTTTGCCTAGAAGTTAGTATTTTCTTAAAGAGTGTGCAAATGATTAAGTAAATACTCTTTTTGATCCGGAGGGAGTATTACTTATGAATAATATTTAAATAATAATGAAAGGTGAGAGGAGCTGGGTAATATCAAAATTCTTCGATAAATATTAATCTTCTTTGTTTCATACTACTAATTAATATTAATGATGAATAATATTTAAAGTATTAATGTAGGTGAGTAGAGTTGCATAAATTCAAATGTCATTCAACAAATATTAACTTTTATGAAAATTAATTGAATATTAGTTATTAATTGACTTGAGGGTCTTTCGGAAACAACTTCCCTACTTTCCAAGGTAGGGATTGTTAGGTGTGGAATTGGCCAAACAAGTCAATTCTTTTGTTCACATAGTCGTGATGTAAGCGCTTACCTCATAATAGTTGTGATGTAAGCGCTTACCTCATCATAAGAAATTCATTCCTATAAATAGGTAGCTTATGGTTCATTTGTAAGATATCATTAAGATCATTTGCTATACACATCCCAAGAGAGAAAAAAATCTAAGAGAAATACTCTTAGTGAAAGGCCTAAGTAAGAGAAGGTCTTTGAGAGAATTTTCTGTGGTAAAATTCTTGAGTGTAATTGGGATTGGGGTTGTGAGGTTGAGTGTTGTAAACACTTGTAATATTTCTTCTTTAATAAGATCTGCAGCAGCAACGTGGACGTAGCTCTCACATTGAGGGTGAACCACTATAAATCTGTGTGTGCTATTTAGGTTCTGTCTAAGGAGGTTGGTATTTAAGTGGTCCAGCTGTGACCCTCCAATCTTTCCTGGGAACCTGCTTACAAAGGTCGGATTTGGGATTCAAATCCTAACAACTGGTATCAGAGCACAGGTTGTGTTGTGATTTAGAAACGATGGGAGGCGAAGATGGTACGACGCACGGCATCGGTAAATTCGATGGTACAAATTTTGCATTCTGGAGAATGCAAATTGAAGATTATTTATATGGCAGAAAGCTTCATGAACCTCTGAGTCCGAAACCAGAGGAGATGAAGCAAGCAGATTGGAATCTCCTCGACAGACAAGTTCTGGGAGTCATTCGGCTGACGCTGTCGAAGAACGTTGCTCACAACGTGGCAAAGGAGAAGACCACCGCAGATATGATGAAGGTATTGTCTGACATGTATGAGAAACCTTCGGCAAATAATAAGGTATTTCTCATGAAGAAACTATTTCATCTAACGATGATGGAAAATGCTCATGTTGCTGCACACGTAAATGAATTCAATACCATTGTAAATCAATTGTCATCGGTAAAAATTGATTTCGATGATGAAGTGCAAGCTCTAATTTTGTTGGCATCCCTACCAAATAGCTGGGAGCCAATGAGAGCAGCGGTTAGTAATTCTGTCGGTAGTGACAAACTAAAGTTCAACGATGTTAGGGATCGTATCCTTGCTGAGGAAGTGCGCAGGACAGATTCTGGAGAGGCATCGACGAGTTCTGCTTTTAATGTTGAAAACAGAAGTAGAAATTATGACAGAAACTACAACCGAAATAGGGGCAGATCGAAGTCAAGGAATGGCAGGGGTCAATCCAGACCAGGACGAACATTTGAGTGTTGGAACTGTGGAAAACCAGGTCACTTCAAGAAGAACTGCAGGGCGCCAAAGAAGGAGGACAACAAGGGGGCTGGAATCAACGCTGCTACGGAAGACATTGGCGATGCGTTGTTGCTATCGGTTGACAGCCCGATAGACTCTTGGGTGCTTGACTCAGGAGCGTCCTTTCATACCACCCCACATCATGATATAATGACAAACTACGTGGCTGGGAATCTCGGCAAAGTTTATTTAGCCGATGGAGAGCCGCTAGATGTTGTTGGAACGGGAGACATTAATTTGAAGATGTCAAATGGATCCTCGTGGAAGATTACAAAAGTTAGACATGTTCCAAAGCTGATGCGAAACCTGATCTCAGTAGGTCAGCTTGATGATGAGGGATATGATCTCAATTTTGGTAATGGGTCTTGGAAGGTGGCGAAAGGTGCTATGGTAGTTGGCCGAGGAAAGAAGATTGGCACTCTCTACATGACGACTAGTTGTCGTGATACTGTTGCTGTGGTTGACAACACAAAGAAGACAGATTTGTGGCATTGTCGGCTGGGGCATATCAGCCAGAAGGGGATGAAGCTGTTGGTGACAAATGGATTAATTCCGGAGCTGAAGACGGTGGACCTTCATACGTGTGAGAGCTGCATTCTCGGAAAACAAAAACGAGTAAGCTTTTCAAGTGCAGGCAGAGAGTTGAAGGTCGAAAAGCTGGAATTGGTGCACATAGACGTGTGGGGACCTACCACTGTACCCTCCCTTGGAGGATCACACTACTACGTGACCTTCATTGATGATTCAACCAGGAAGGTATGGGTTTATTTTATGAAAAATAAATCCGATGTGTTTAGTGTATTCAAAAGATGGAAAGCCATGGTCGAGAATGAAACAAACCTCAAGTTGAAATGTTTGAGGTCCGACAACGGCGGAGAATACACTGATGGTGATTTCAAACGGTACTGTGCCGATAATGGGATCAAGATGATGAAGACTATTCCTGGAACGCCGCAACAGAATGGAGTAGCCGAAAGAATGAACCGAACTTTGAACGAGCGTGCTCGGAGTATGAGAATACACTCTGGACTGCCCAAGACATTCTGGGCAGATGCAGTCAATACCGCGGCCTTCTTAATTAACCGAGGACCGTCAGTTCCCTTGGATTTCAGAATTCCAGAAGAAGTCTGGAGTGGCAAGAAGGTAAATCTTTCATTTCTGAAAGTGTTCGGTTGCTTATCATATGTTCATAATGATGATACGGCTAGAAGCAAGCTTGATACAAAATCAAAGAAGTGTTACTTTATTGGCTATGGTGACACCGAGCTTGGGTACCGATTTTGGGATGAACAAAATTGGAAGATCATCCGAAGCAGGAATGTTGTCTTTAACGAAGAGGTACTGTACAAAGACAAGCTGCAAAAGAATTCAGAATGTCAGGACAAGGAATCGGAAATAGTCGATTTGAGGGACTTTCCGGCACCTGAGCCGCAGCCAGGTACAACCGAGGCAGAGGAACAAACAATCCGAGAAGGTGCTGATGAAAGTGCTGATTCTGAAACAAATGAACAGACGCCAACCACAGAGCTGCGTAGATCATCCAGGATCAGGAAGCCGCTTCACAGGTACTCTCCATCCCTCAACTACATTCTACTCACTGATAGAGGGGAGCCGGAATGTTATGAAGAAGCAATGCAAGTCGATGAATCGACTAAGTGGGAGCTGGCAATGAAGGATGAAATGGATTCACTATCGGCAAATCATACATGGGAATTATCCGAGTTGCCAAAGGATAAAAAGGCATTGCAAAACAAATGGGTTTATCGGATAAAGAAAGAACCCAATAGAAGCAAGCGTTATAAAGCAAGGCTGGTTGCAAAGGGATTTCAACAGAAATAAGGCATTGACTATACGGAGATCTTCTCTCCCGTAGTCAAGATGGTGACTATCAGAACTGTTCTTGGGCTGGTAGCAAAGGAAAATCTACATCTGCAACAGATGGACGTGAAAACTGCATTTCTTCACGGTGATCTAGACGAGGAAATCTACATGCGACAGCCGGAGGGATTCAAAATCAAAGGAAAGGAGAATCTGGTGTGCAAACTTCAAAAGAGTCTGTACGGACTAAAACAGGCTCCAAGACAGTGGTATTTAAAGTTTGACAGCTTTATGAAGAAAGCTGATTTTTCAAGGTGCGAGGCAGATCACTGCTGTTACTTCAAAAAATTTGAAGACTCGTACATGATACTGCTACTCTATGTCGACGACATGCTAATCGTAGGAGCAAACCTACAGGAGATTGATCGGTTGAAAAAAGGGTTATCGGAAGAGTTTGCAATGAAGGATTTGGGAGCTGCAAAGCAAATCCTTGGGATGAGAATCGACCGAAGCAAGGAGGGCATCAAACTCTCACAAGAAGAATATGTGAGGAAAGTTATCAAAAGGTTTAACATGCATGATGCCGAGCCAGTCAGCACTCCCTTGGCTGGACACTTTCGGTTGTCAAAGGATCAGTCACCGACAACCGAGGATGAGAAGAAGCAGATGGACAAGATACCTTATGCATCTACAATCGGTAGTCTTATGTATGCAATGATATGTACAAGGCCAGACATTGCACATGCAGTGGGAGTTGTCAGCCGATTTGTGAGCAATCCGGGAAAGCAACACTGGGAGGCTGTGAAGTGGATATTCAGATATCTGAAAGGCAGCTCGAGTTCAGCTCTGTATTTCTGAAAATCAAAAACAGGATTGCAAGGGTATGTTGATGCTGACAACGGTGGTGATATTGATAGCAGAAAGAGCACATCCGGGTATGTTTACACCTTCGGAGGTACTGCAATCTCTTGGGTTTCCAAGTTGCAAAAGATAGTAGCTCTCTCTAGTTGTGAGGCTGAGTACGTTGCTGTGACGGAGGCCACAAAGGAAATGATGTGGCTACAATCGTTTCTGCGGGAATTGGATCAGGACCACGAGGGAAGTGTGCTATATTGTGATAGCCAAAGCGCCATTCATTTGGCAAAGAACCCGGTTTACCATGCTCGAACGAAGCACATACAACTCCGGTACCATTTCATTAGATCAGCTTTGGAAGATGGAGCGCTAGTGCTTGAGAAGATCGCAGGGAGTCAGAATCCAGCAGACATGCTGACAAAGGCAGTGACGATAGACAAACTGAAGCTATGCTCAACTTCAGTTGGCCTGCACGAAGTATGAAAGTAGGAAAGAGCTGCTGCATCGATCAAAGTGTGAAGACAAATTAAAATTAGTCTTCAAGTGGGAGATTTGTTAGGTGTGGAATTGGCCAAACAAGTCAATTCTTTTGTTCACATAGTCGTGATGTAAGCGCTTACCTCATAATAGTTGTGATGTAAGCGCTTACCTCATCATAAGAAATTCATTCCTATAAATAGGTAGCTTATGGTTCATTTGTAAGATATCATTAAGATCATTTGTTATACACATCCCAAGAGAGAAAAAAATCTAAGAGAAATACTCTTAGTGAAAGGCCTATGTAAGAGAAGGTCTTTGAGAGAATTTTCTGTGGTAAAATTCTTGAGTGTAATTGGGATTGGGGTTGTGAGGTTGAGTGTTGTAAACACTTGTAATATTTCTTCTTTAATAAGATCTGCAGCAGCAACGTGGACGTAGCTCTCACATTGAGGGTGAACCACTATAAATCTGTGTGTGCTATTTAATCTTCGCTTACATCACGACGTAAGTAGGTTCTGTCTAAGGAGGTTGGTATTTAAGTGGTCCAGCTGTGACCCTCCAATATTTCCTGGGAACCTGCTTACAAAGGTCGGATTTGGGATTCAAATCCTAACAGGGATAAGGTCTGCGTACATTTTGTCCTCCCCAGACTCCACTTGCTAAATTACACTGAGTATGTTGTTGTTGTTGTTGTGCGTACTTTCGGGGCCCAATTTTAAGTAAATGATCCGAAATAGTCCTTAGGCCCAAAATAAAGACAAGCTCTAGTCAAAATTTAAAATTTCACTCTACACTCTCTCTCCCACTTTTCTGCCACTGCCGCTTGCTTTGGGTTTACTCATGCTTCTTCTTCTTTCCTTCTTCTTATTAGATGAATTGGAAGTCTCTCAAAGTAACTATTTTCCTCGCAGAATATTTCGATGAAACTTGTTTTCATAAAAAGAGCCCTCTAGATCTAGCATAGTTAAAGATCCAAGCTTTGGCAATCTCCGTAGTATCTGCATAAGATTTGATTGATCAACACATCATGGCTTCTAAAAAAACATGATCAACTTTGAATAATAAAAATGTCCAGAAAAAAGTCATTCTCTTAAGGAAAATGAAAAACATAAGAGATATCTGAAAAATGCGCTTTTGAATTGAAAAGATATGGACTAAAAAACTACACATAGTAAAGAAAATAAAATCAATGTGTCATCTAAAATTCAGGGAATCAAGATGAATCAGATGTTTTAGAACTGAGCGGGAGCTTTGACAGAGAAAGCTCGAGTTATTCAGTTTAGGTTTAATGGAGGATAAGGGATGAAGATAGAGATAGAAGTAAAGCCTTATAGTATGTTTCAATTGATGATTGTTATCTCTATGATACAGTGCTTTATACAAATGAAAGGAAATATAAAAGACCGTTAACTGACTGACGGTTACTAATCTAACAACCTTGCTGACACGGCACTTCTGCCAACTAATTCTTAACTAACTTTTGGAAATCCAATTAACTCTGAATTTCAATTCTCAATTTCATGTATCAGTACTCCTACAAGAGAAGATCCTTGACCAGAAGGATCAAAATCGAGAAATCTGGTCTTGAGAGCGTTCAAGTACTCCCAAGTGGCATGATCTGCAGTGAGCCTACTCATTAACCAATGCTTGTGCCACAGCCTTGTTCCCCGTCTTAATCATTCTTCTCTGTAATATAACCTCTGGATTAGGACAATGAATGGTAAATTTATCTCCTCCAGCATCTAATGGAAATTATGATAATTCTAATGGCAACTTGTGGTGAACAAGACGATCACATCTAAACTTTGTTAAATCATCACCCATATCTTTATAATTTTTTGCCATAACTTTGCAAATGCTCCCAGAAGTGACTGATATGTCAGTTCTATAACGAAGCATTCAATTTCTAGCAATGTCAAAGTGCACCATTGGTTTGGCTGGATTGATGTTAGTCTCACTGTTAGCAATCAAGATACCTAAAATGTTGATTCTATTTTGTTTCTTGGCCATAATGAAAAAGGCATTAAGCTTGCCTTCTACGTTGGCAGTAGCACCGTTTACTGCACAAGAGAGAGCTAAGAAAGTCTTTTATTTTTTTTGGTAACTGTATATATGTTATTACCAGGGTAAATTTGTACAAGTAAAGCAAAAAGCCCAAGGAACCTAACAAGCTAGGCTCCGGTGAAAGTAAGCAACCTATCCTCTAGCCACTAGTCTACCTCCACCCTATTACATTGAAAGACAAATGGGATAGTAATCTAGTCTTCTCAGTACTCCTGAAATCTTGACAAAGTGACTTCCTCTATTGTGCACCTCCTGTACAATGCACTTACACAGTTGTCTCATCGTAGTCTTCTTTCTTTGGAACTGTCTGTGGTTTCTCTTAATCCATAAATGATAAACACTGGCACCTAGAACCAATCTGTAGGCATCTGCAGCTGCATTTTGACCCTTAGCATAATTGACACCCCGGTTCACCTCCTGTTGCCAACCCATTGTTGTTCTGTGAAGTCCCATCCATCTAAGCATTGTTGTCCACAGTGCATTAGAAAATGTGCACTAAAAAAAATAAGTGTTCTATGGACTCATCTTCATCCTCAAATAAAGGACACACCTTATTCTGTATCAACCCCCATCTGGCCAACCTGTCTTTTGTATAAATTCTCTTCAGTATTACTAGTTGCAATATGAACACCCATTTTGGGCATCCACAATTGTTGCACGTCAGCCTCCTCCAGTCCACTTTATCAAATACGTCCCTTAGGTTGTTAATACTTGCTTAATAGAGAACTTGTCCATATTCAATATCTCAGTATGTAAGTGACCTGTATTTGCAAATGTCTCCCTGGCTTTGAATATCTTCCTAACTACCCATGATGCTTGTTTAGCATTGAGATCCCATATATTTTGCCCTTTGACATAGTATATATGGATCCATTGAATCCATAGCCTGTCCTTTTTCCTACATATATTCCACAAATGTTTGCATATGGCTACTTTATTCTAGGTATCTATGCATATAACATTAAATCCCCATGCTGATCTTGGTAGGCACACATTCTCCAATGACACTAGAGCCTTCTTACTCAACTCATTCTCCCCAGTCCACAAATATATTTTACAAATTCTTATCACCTGTTTAATGATCTTCTTGGGTGATATGAAGATTTGACACCAAAAAGTTTGTAGTGCAAACAAGATGCTTTTAATAAGTTGTAATCTGCCCGCATATGAAAGAAATTTAGATGTATAGGATGTGATTCTACCCACCATCTTCTCCACTAGCGGTTGACATTGCATGACTGAAATCCTTTTAGTGCTTAATGGCACTCCCAAATATCTAACAGGAAGGGATCCCTGAGGGATATCAAGAAGACCAAGTATAAGGTCTTGTTCCTCTGCAGGGACTTCACCAAAAAAAATTAAACTTTTTTGCTTATTTAATGTCAGACCAGAAGCATTAGAGAAGTGTTGGAACCAAGCAAATAGAAGGTTCACTGATAGTAAATCTCCTCTGCAGAATAAGAGAAGGTCATTAGCAAATCCTAGTTGAACCAATTTTAATTTCTCACACCTAGGATGGTAGTTAAAGTCTGGGATTAGGCTCAAACTCTTAACCACTCTAGTGAGGTATTCGGTTGCCAGTACAAATAGGTAGGGGGATAAGGGGTCTCCCTTCCTAAGACCCCTTTTAGCATGGAAAGGGTCAGTAGGATTGCCATTCAATAGGATAGAGTAGGATATACTCCTCACACACTCCAAAATCCATTTCACACAAGTATCAGGGAAAGACAACCCTATCAGTATTTGTTCCAAAAAATCCCATTCCAATGAATCATATGCTTTTTGCATATTCAGTTTCAACATGCATCTAGGAGCTAGTAATTATCTTCCATAACCTTTGACAAGTTCATGACTGAGGATTATATTATCAGTAATTATTCTTCCTGGGACAAAAGTTGATTGACAGTTATCAACTAAGACATCCATGATTCATTGCAATCTTTTGGTAAGCACCTTTGAAATGAGCTTGTATAGTATTGTACAACATGAGATAGGCCTGTAATCCTTCACTGTTGCAGGGTTTGCAGTCTTTGGTATTAGAGTGACTGAAGTACAGTTAATAGCATGGGCCAACTTGGAAGACTTAAAGAACTGCACCACAGCTTCTGTCACTTCATCCCCAATGATGGGCCAAGCTTTTTTAAAGAAACAAGTATTAAGCCCATCGCAACCAGGAGCTTTCCAATCATCAATTCCCTGTAATGCCTCAAACACTTCTTCTTTGGATACATTCCTCACCAAATGTAGTCGGTGCTTTTTGCTTAATGTAGCCCCGACACTTGAGGATTTGTTGCTGGTAGAGGGCTATTAGAGGAGCCCAAAAGAGTTTTGTAGACTCCCAGAATTTCCTCTTTTATCCCCCATTCATCATAGACAATGGATCCTATAGGAGTTTGCAACTGCCTGATACCATTATGAGCTTGTCTATTTTTCATACTAGCAAAGAAGTACTTAGTATTTGCATCACCACCCTTGAGCCACAGGGGCCTGGACTTTTGCCTATATATGTTTTCCTTAATATTACCCCACTTCTCCAGTTGGCTTTTCAAGTCCTTCTCTGCTTCTATAAGGCTAAAATTCAAAAGATCATGGTCCATTCGCTCTTGAGTACTCAGTAATTGTTGCCTTAGCTGTTTTAATTTCTGATCCACCCCCTGGAAGTGCGCAGTGTTTAGATTTTTCAGTCCCTTTTTCACCTCTTTCAGCTTTGTCCAAATCAGTTTCATATCCCCATTAGTATTACTTTTTCCCCAGCAACTATCCACTATATTTAAGAATGAGGGGTGTTCGGCTAAACAGTTGAGGAACTTGAAAGGCTTACCCCCTCTATTCCCTTGCAGCACTAAGTTGATACATAGTGGAGAATGATCAGAGAAACCGGGTTCTAATATATGTATACTCATGTTAGGCATATTGATCATCCAGTTTGCGTTCACCAGCCCTGTATCAATCCTTCTATACGTGTGGTTATTAGTCCAAGTATATTCTCTTCCAATTGTTGGAAGCTCATGCATACCAGTGTCAAGCAGAAAATCTCTGAAATCTTTCACTTCTGACTCCTGAACCTCTGAACCAATAACTCTATCATTATCCCTCAAAACAGTATTAAAGTCTCCCATGACAATCCATGGGTCTTGGATGATGCCATGCAAACTAGTTAATTCTTGCCAGAGTTCCCGTCGTGTAGCAACAGTATGCAGTCCATACACTGCAGTGAAAAAGAAAGTGCAACTCACACCATACACCCTAACCAGACCATGAATATATTGTTTATCCATCTTGATATTAGTGAAGCTAACTCTCCTCGGATCCCAGAGGAACCATATTCTTCCTTTTGGTGCACTACAACTGTTAGATTCCCAGCACCAGCAGGAGCCACTTTATTTATTATTTTATCTTCTATTTGTGAACTAACCTTATGCTCCAGGATTGCAAGAAACCCCACTTTATTCTCCCTTATAGCTATTATTAACTCCCTATGCTTGTAAGTCTTATTGAGTCCCTTAACATTCCATGTGACTAAATTCATGATGAACTGATAGTAGGTGGTTCACTTCCCTCAGTCCCCTTATTTCCACTGGTATCACCTACATCAACCCTTGCTTGATGACACAAAGGCTGAAATTCATTCCTGGTTTCAAGGGCAGTCACTTTCGGCGGAGGAGATGGACCCTTGCTGCAGCTTTTCCCCTTACTGTCAACCATCTTGTTTTATGTTGGTGCCCTGGCACAGTATCCTGTTTTTCCCCTAGCTTAGCTACATCAGTACGTGGTTGCCTGTTCATTATTTGTGCAAGATTAGGCCCCGTTCTCTTTCTCCATTCCTATTTGTCTTTATGATTTCTTCTCCTTAGTTGGGCTGGCCTACCTTGTAATTGAGGTGCTCCTGATTTAACTGATGCAGGTGGTAGTTTCTCCTTACAGCAATGCCTCACTTGTAGACAGACTTTGCAATACTCCGGCTCCCATTCATACTCCACTAGTTGAGCTAACACCTCTCCAGTAGGGCCAAGAACTTTAGTAGTTCCTGGTAAAGGTCGGGTAACATCCATTTCAATTAACAGTCTTGCAAAGAAGACTATCACCACACTGGTTGTACAGTCATCCCATAAAGTGGTGTGCCCAGAGTACTGCCTATCTTGCTTAAAGCCATCATACTCCAGCAGTTAAGTGGTAAGTTAGGCAGTGTCACCCACAAAGGAATTGTGCTAAGAATCTCATCATTTATATCAAAATTTGGTGCCTATGATTTCATTATAATAGGTCTGCTAACTATAGTGTGAAGCCCAGATGTTAGTACCTCATCTCTTTGCTACATAGTCCTGAATCTAATGACAAAATAGTCATTATTATGATAAAAAAAAAAAATTGGGCTTGTCTTCAAACTTCCACTGGCTTGCAAGGAACCTTTCCATAGCACCAATTGATGGTGATATACCAACAATATATATTATCACAGCAGTCTTCCATTTCGCAGTCGCCTCAGCAATATCCTCCATAGACAGTTGGGCAAACTTCTCCCATTCCTTAATTTGAGGCGGAATGAATTGTAAATCCATACCCCTAGCATTCATCTTACTCCCAGTTACAACATTCACCCATGTTCTACCATCAGTGGGGTCAGGGTTCCTAGCTGGAGGAATTGCAATAGATGAAGGATTGTTAGGTGTCACACTAACTGGATTAGGCTTCGGCACTGCCCCATTAGGATCCACAATGCTCTTACCAGCAGTGCCTCTATCAGCATGCTTCTGCGTTTCAGTACTTGCCGTCGAATCCGCCCCTAAGCTCGTTCCACTTTTCGGGGTTAATAACTGTTTCCCATCACCTGGTGTCCCATTTTATCTTAAAACCTCAGCAATAACATTATTCACCTCTGTTGTTCCTGGTAGTGCGATTGGATCACTCATAGACCCAATCACCACATTAGTCGGCAAATTCAGAGATGTAGGTATAACCTCCATTCCAATCGCTGACTCATCATATTCTGTTGTTGTTTTGTCCGAACTCGAGTTGGTTTTCCCACCCCCTCATCCTGTCATGACCTGCGTCGTCTGTTTGGCATTCTTTTTTGCTCGCCCTCACCCCATTTTGGCCACCAGCACACGTTAGCACTAACCTGCGCTTAAGAGAGAGAGAGAGAGAGAGAGAGAGAGAGAGAGAGAGAGAGAGAGAGAGAGAGAGAGAGAGATAGATAGATAGATAGATAGATAGATAGATAGATAGATAGATAGATAGATAGATAGATAGATATTTCTTTCTGCCTTTTAATTAAAGTAAAACTTTCTGACTAAGAAAGTCTTTTTAATCTCCATGTCATGTTGTTCATCAAGTTCCATTTTCTTGTTGTCATCTACAACCAATTCTTTATGAATTTTTCCTTTAAGTGATTCAGTAACAAATACTTCACACCTGCCTAACTCCACTTTCATTCCGATGAAGGAATTCTCACCATCTCGACTGGTTTTTAATTCCTCCGCACTCTTGTAAAGGAATCATTTTAAATACTCTACTAAGATTAAATTCTTTTTCACCAATTCCATTTGTCTGTTCCAAGCTACTGATTGTCAAAACTTTTTTAATCAGCCCAAAAGATGTCAAACTCATCTTTCCAAGTGATGGGGCAGAAGACTGTAACAATAGAAACTGAGTGCGTCTCTTCCCTTGCGATCACCCTTGTTCTTAAGGGTGAAATATGAACTAGAGATTTGATAATTGACGGCCTCTAATTGTGCAGCAATATGATAGTTCATAAGGTATATCATATGATCATACATTCTCATACTCAATATTATTGCTTTCTTTGTTCCCAATCACATCCCAACTTGCCAGAGATAAAAAACCATCAACTCATACTTTTCCCTCTGCAATTAGTATTGGTCTTTCCTCTGTTATTAGAAAGTGTGATTTCTCAATCTCTTCACATGGGCAGGTCTTCTTATCACTCTCTAAGTTTAATCATAAATCGCTGGAAGTCATGATCTTTGGGAGAATTGTATCAGAACGAGCTTGCCATGAGAGCACTTCTTTCTAAGTAGCTCCTGAATTAACATCATAAGTTCTGCAGTTAATTCCTTTTTTCACCCCTTGTAGCTTAATTCGATCATTTTTGAATTCGGAGAATTGCTACTGACTTTTAGTACTAACAAACTTATCCGATTCCCATTGGTTTGCACCAACTCCATTATGCTTCTCCTTTTTTATTATCCAAAATCATATTCTCATATTCCAATAAGAAAGCATTACAAGAACTCACCTTAAAATAACCAGCCAAAATAGGGTACCAAGAAGCCACATGTACATAATCAGATATCATAATATTCATTGACATCCCATTTTTCTCAAGCATTTGATAGAACATGTAAGGGAGACTACATCTCTTTCAAATTTTTAATTTACATTAAGAATAAACAGATCAAAATCTACCTCAGGGCCTTCTAGAACTCGAGAAGGAGAGAATTGGGGATGCATGAAAAGTCCGAGCATCCCAGCTTGCTTATCCTTCTTGTTTTTTGTTCTCACTAACTCATCTTCATTGGAACTAGTTTCTTCACAGTTTAGAGAAGTTGTGAGCACTTTGTTCTCATTTTCTATGGAAAGAACATCAAGAACCAAGCCTCCAAATTTCCCTATATTACTGTTATCTTCCACTGAAGGTGCATCAAGAGATCCATCTGCAAAAGTATCTACATCGCTTTCATTTTCCATGAAAAGGTATGGTTAGAAGTGTTGACACCTAATTTTTGGCCTCCCATTGTTTATTTTAATTACTCAGAGTCCTTGGATAATAAATAAATGAGTCATGCATCTTAAAGGATTTAAATAATTTTTATAAAAATTATTCAGGTCAATATTTTAGGAAATTAAATTGATAAAGCGATTTTATGACATTACAAATCATTTAGGAATTAATTGGTATTTTATGACATTAAGAAATATTTTGTTAGAATTAATCAAAGGCAAAACATTTTAGAAATAATTATTTACTTAATGGCTACATTGTTAAAATTCAAATTGACAAATGATTTATCCCCTCTAAATCCAAGGAATTTGGGTAATTAAGGGAATTGACCATTTTACCCCTCAATCTTTAATTCTGTGTTTTTGCATAATTGTTTGAAATTAATAAATTGTTTTAGTGTTTAATTAGATTAATTAATCAATTAGAGGGTCATTATGGAAAATTGGTTTAATTACTAATTGTTTACATTATTATGGCCACATTTGGATTAACCAATTCATGGTTTAAGACAATTGGGGTCATTTTGCAAAATTAGCCTCTAAGGGGCCTTGATTGAAATGACCGAATCCATTGGCAAATCAATTTAGGTCATTAGTGCAAATTCAGCTTTAACTGGTTAATTAGGACAAACAGGGCCACAATTGAAATAACTAATTAGATTAAGATTAACTAAAGACATTATTCCAATTAGTTAACAAGAGGGTCATAATTGCAACCCTCAATTAGATTAAAATTAATTAAGGTTGTATTCGCAAAGACGAGCCCATTTACATAATTAGCTAATTTTAAATCAATTAATCAGAATTATTCTTAATTAGGTTACAGTTGGAATAGTATGGTTAATAATCAACCATTTTAAACTTTACTCGCTTATTCAATTTACCCACCTTACCCTTTATACATGTATATACATTAAATATATAGATACATATATATGTTATATCCATACGTGAAAGGATCATCCTCATTTCTTTGTTACTTGGACCGAGTCCAGTCCAAAAATAGACCAAGACCCGGCCCAAGTCCGTTCAGCTTAAGGGGGTAATACACCCCCACCCCCCCCCCCCCACCCCCACCCTTTAACATTTCGTTTCATGCCAAACACTCCTTTCTTGTCTCTCTTCTCTCCTCTCCCCTTTACTCCAAACCCTAGACGCACCGTCCCTTCCCCCTTTTCCCTCTCTCCCTCATTGGATTTCCAGAAATGGCATTAATACAGAAGGGTCAGACCTGTATCAGCTTTTGCATAACCATTTGACTAAAACAATTAATGTTTCCACTTCAAATCCGCTTCTCTCGCACCAAACATGGTAATAACCTTTCTCTTTTAACCTTTTATTTTAAATTTTGAGTCAAACATGCGATTCTATGAATTTATATTATTGTATTGTGTTTATATTTAATCGAATCTCATTGGTCGAGAGTAAATCGGTCGGATCGAAGAAAACAAGGCTCAAATCAATCCATTCATTGTTGATCTATACTGTAGGTTTTGTTTACAAAGGATAATGTATGAAGAAATCTGTTTGTCCCACATCGGTACTCTTAAGTTTCTTTGCAATTTTGGGGTTCTACAAATAGAACCCCAAACCTCCAAGTTTTAAAAAAAAATTAAATTTTTTTTTTTAAAAAAGAGGAACAAATGCGAAAAGCCCCAAATTTTAAGTAATAAAACTTGAGATTAAGGCTTTCCTAGTCAAAATTTTAAACTTAGCTTTTAAGAGTTGAGTTCTCTCGTTTCAAAATTTTTAATTTCTTTTTGTTATGTATGTGTGGCTGAGCTTGATTTTGGAAGCACAAAGAAGACTCCAAGTGCATTCTTGCTTCGGTTGCACCCAAAAAGGTAATTTTTTTTATCTTATCATTGTTTTTACTTTAATTTCTTGCTTAGTTTAAAAAATAGTTTAATCATGTGCTGTTTAGTCTGATATTGTGTTGATGATGTGGGTTAGTTGTGTTGTTAGTTTGATGCAATGAAGTGTCCTGTGTTTATTTTAAGATGCTAACACAGCTATGTTTTACTTATTTTCATATTATATTTTGTTCAAATGATCAATGTAGCAAGGTGTATCTATACTTAATGGTGTAGCTTAAGGTTTGCTTGGTTGTCTGTTGTTCTTGAAGGATTGATTCAAGTTTATTATTTATGGTCAATATGTGTTAACCTGTTCTTTTGTTTTACTTAGGGAAAAGGCATAAAAATCCCTCAAACTTGCCCCGAAATGCCAGTGATACACTTATACTTTGCGAGGGTCCTATAACCCCTCTAGACTGTTTTAAACTGAAACATATATATCCTTGAGTGATGATGTGGCACAGCAAGTGTGCTCACTCTTTATAGGCGTGTGTGAGGCAAAAAAATAGTCAAAACTGACTGATGTGTACAAATGTCGATTCTGAATTGAACACTATATTAACCGATTTGATTTAATTAATATTTCCTCTTTAACCCCTTCCTCTCTGTTTCACCTTCATAGCTCAACCATGGCAAACACATAGTTGGCGCGCCCCCCAGCAACTGTTCTCTTCTCCTTTTTTCATTCTTTTCACCCACAATATTCTTTCTGATTTCCAGCACCTTCAAAATATGCCCCTAAAAAACACACAACATATACAAAAGAAAAAAGTGAACCCTCTCAATTCTTCAACTTGCCAGACAATTCCGAGCACCTGCCTCATCATTTCTCAAGATCTTATATATTATAATAATATAATATAAAGTATAACTAAGTGGATAGTTTGCTCTTAAATTTCATTCATCATAAAAAATTAATCTAACTTGTGCTACCCGGTTATCACTAAATCAAATTATGGGAGATTGAAAGGAAAAATAAAGATGAACTGACTTCTCAGATGTTACAAATATCATTACTGTATGCAAATTTATGATTTGTATGAGGGATCTTCAAACAGGTTATCTCCCCCAACCATGCCAGCCGAGAAAGAAGATGATAGATGGACCTACTATTTAGTTGAACTTTTAAGAGATTAGTTTGTAATTTGTGTTTTTCTTTTCAGTGTTGTTAGAAAAAATAATAAGATGAGGCTATGCTGATTTAATCGTTTGGTAGGGTTTGAAGGAGATGGAGGAAGAATTAAAAAAAAGTGAAAAATAAAATAAAATAGGCGTGTGAAACACACTGCACTATGAAGATCTAGGTATGTAATTTTAAAGGTGTATATATTCCAGTTTAAAATAGTCTACGGGGGTCATAGGACCCCCGCAAAGTATAAGTGTGTCACCGATATTTCGGGATAAGTTTGAGGGTGTTTTTATGCATTTTCCCTTTTACTTATTAAAACCATGATCACATAGGGTAAGATAAAAGCAACATGATCAAGAGGTTTCTAGACTAAGTTAAACAAAGATAAAGAAAAAGGAAGGCTGAAGCTCATGTTTAAAGTCCTGTTTTGCTTAAAATAATTTAAAGTGATGGGGTAATTGATGTGTGAAATCATGACATATTCTAAAGCAAGATCAGTAAATATTATAAATGTCAAAGTATTTTCAGGACAAGATGTTTGTTAGTTAAAATAAGGATTAGCTTAGCTGCCTGGGATTATGGATATGCAATTATCTTGCCAAATCTTTTTTCCTTGAATGCATGATTTAAAGAATCTCTTTTAGGATATGTTTGTGCTACAAACTTGATTGATGTAACCTTGTTTTTAAAAGACTGTTCATGATCACCTTGGATCATTGAACTAAGTGTATGTTGAACTTGTTTGATAACTTGCTGGCAAGTCTGTAATGGTGTTTTAATGAGAGTATGTTGTTGTTTATCTTATCTGTCAGATCCCCTATCTTACCAAAATTGTCTTGGCTTTTTTTCTTCCTATTAAAATCAACTTCAAAAATAACATGATAGCCTATGGGAACTCTATAGCCAAAGGATAAAAAACCATTTCATGACTAAATTTCTAGGCTAAGCTAAGTTCAAGGCCAATTTGTTGTCACTGACTAGGAATTTGACTTGGTTGGATGATAAGAAGATCAAGCCACTTGTGTGCACATTCCAAACCATAAGTCACTTGGCCTAGTAAGACTTTTAAAGACATCTTAGGATGGGGATCGAGAAGAGCCAAGTATAACTTGGTTCATAGTATCATTCCCCTAAATAAAATGTGCCATGGCATGCCTTTGGGTCTATGGGATGTGTGTTTAGTCATGTTCATGCCTTTGGACTGCTATTTTTGTTATTGGATCAAAGATTGTAATAAAATGAATTTGCTAACCCTCTGTTTGGATGGTTGTTTCCCGTGGTTCATTAATGTACAATATGGTATGAACAATGTGGTGTTGTATTGTATTGTACTGTATTAATGAACACAATGTTTGGATAGACTGTATCGTTTGTTGTGGTTTAATAACATTTGTATTGTTTGATTTGACTGTATGGTACTGTATAATAACTTGTAAGTTTACTAAAATACCCTTAACTCTTAATTAGAAATTATCTTAAATTAATAAAACTCAAGTAAAGAATATAATAGGAACTTTAAAAAATATGTAAGTAGTGGGTAGTAGGGTGGGGGTGAGTGGGTGGTAGGGTAGGGTAGTGGGTGGTAGGGTGGGGGTGAGTGGTTGTGGATGGGGTTAGGTGGTGTTGAGAGGTAGTGGGCGGGGGTAGTAGAGGGGTGGGTGGTGTGAGGTGGGTGGTTGTGGATGAGGGTGGGGCTAGTAGGTGGTAGGGTCAGGGTGAGTGGTTGTGAGGTGGGGTGGGGTTGGGCGGTGGTGAGAGGTAGTGGGTAGTGGTTGGAGTGGTGGAGGTGAGTAGCAGAGGAGTGGCGTGGGTAGCAGCGAGAGAGGTGGGTGGGGTGGAAGGTGAAGGGTGGGGTATAATGGAGAAATGAAATACGTAACCACGGAAAAACCACCAAATCTGTGGTTACAAAAATTGAGACTTTTCATGATTATATAACCATGGGATGAACCACGGGTTTACAACACCATACCACATAATTTTAAGAACAATGGAAACAAACATGGTTTCATAGAAAACCATACATTAATGAACCATAGGGAACCATCATCCAAACAAGGGGTAAGTGATAAACTATGGCTAGCATAGTTGAAGGAGAGGAACTGCCCACCTAGGATCACTAATTCCAAGAATAAGGAAAAGAATTGGATAGGTTGAAATTTGAAAGGTTTTAATTTTTAAATGAAATGTTGAGTCTAAGGCATTTGAGGAGGAAGAACCCATTGAGGAGGAAGAGCCAGAAGAGGAAGAAGAAGAGACTCAAGATATGGAGGAAGAAGAATTGGAGCCTATCAACATAGAGGTCAAGGAAGAAGAGGAACCATTTGAGATGTTTGCTGAATTTCAAGAAGAAGAGAATGATGTGAATGGTGAATCTGACTATTATTCCCCAACCAACAAGGGATCTGACTTCTACGCACCCTCACCCATGCTAGTACCTGCGACCTCTACTATGGCGTCAAAGAATTTTGGAAGCGCAAACCCTCCCGAACCTGCTTGGTGGGGCATAGCTTTTAAAGTCCATTCTTCCCCATTCAGAGTGGCCTCACGGCCCGTCACCTGTAAGGAGTTATTCGAAAGGATGATCGCCATAGGAATGTCTTACACCACTAGGGCCAAGTTACCACCGCCCGAGTTGGTGTATGCCTACAAAAGGTGCCCATTTCACCGCAATCAGGCGGGTCATATCTTAAATAAATGCCTAGGATTAAGAAAGAGAATTTGCGGCTTGATCAATGATAGGATCATCGGGACTTTTTGGGGGTCACACACGCTACTAGTCTATGACCCTATTGGCCCAGGAGAAAGGGGTCACCGCTGAAACCCAGATTTGGCATATGATTTCACGGTCTTCGAGGAATTGTATGCCAGCATCTTCTCAACTCTGGCTACCTTAAGGAAAGTCAGACCCGTAGAGCTTGTCCACGAGCCCGTACCATTAGGGCCTAACAGGAACAAATTTTGCTTGTACCATACTGGAGCTATGGGACATAACATAGAAGAGTGCTACGCGATCAAGCTCAAGCTCGAGCACAAGATCAGTACGGGAGAGATTTTGGTCATCCTCTCGCCACAGCACTGAGAAGAAGGGAAAGATGAGAGAGCGAGTTCGTAAGGACAGCAACTCGCAGAGGTATATTTTTGGGTAGATATTAGGTGTCCCCCACTTTTGCACATAAAAAGTTACCCCCTCCCCCATAAATATTGTAAGGAACCATGCCGACCTGGCGTCCCTATGGAGGGATACGTGGGAAGCCCTAGTCAGGCCTGGTCTGGAGATGTCTTCAGTTAGGGTTAGCCCAAGGATATCTAGGAAAAAAGTAAATATCCTTCTTTTGTAAAACGAACTCCGATAGTGTCTGATTTCCCCTGGTGGGATACGTAAGTAGTCTACGTAATACTTGGACCCTATATAATACTCCCTTCGTCCCAAAAAGATTGTCCTCTTTTGACTTGGCACAAAGTTTAACAAATAAAGGATGACTTTTGAAATGTGTGGTCCAAAATAAGACATAAGTATTTGTGTGGCTGTAAATCATCTCATAAAGTTAAATTGTTTCTAAATATAGAAAGGGAATAATCTTTTTGGGACAGACTAAAAAGGAAAGGAGGACAATATTTTTGGGGCAGAGGGAGTATAAATTATAATCCCCTCCCCCCTCCTATTTGTTTAAGTTTGGAACAGAAAAATAGTTTGCCAAAGTAAGTCAACCATAAAGCCCACTGAACCAAGATCCACCCAAACATAAAAGGCCTATAAACGTCTGAACTTTTAGAACAAAGGATCAAAAAATATTCAAGCTTTAATATATGACTTTATGTGTTATGTGCGCTTTAAATATCAATATGTGATATCTTGCCTTTATCTTTTATGTTAAGTAACTAACTTTATCTACTGTTGAGTTATTCTTATCTTATAGAACGAGACCGATTAGTTTAGTACCGAAAGTTGGCATACTTCACAAGATCAAAGGTCGCGTTAGCATCCCTCTCGAAAGAAGATAAAGGAAAGCAGAAAATGACTGGTACACTGGATAATGGTGGAAATGAGCTCGTTCTCCGCGAGGGAGATACCCAAGACCCACAGGAAGTATCATCTCAGGAAGATGTGATCGCGACATTACTGAATGCCGTCACGACCCTCCAAGAAAAGGTGGCTAGGAATGAGACAGCCAATGCTAAAAAAGGTGCACCAACTGCAGAAGGAAAGCCTCCTCCTCCTTTCCCTTAACTAAGCTCTCCAATGCATGATCACTTCCCCATATACCCACCAGGAACCATCCCACCTCCATTAACTCCAACTGACCCGAATCATGTTGGTACTTCTTGCCGCACTCCACCACCAACAAATTACACCCAAATCCCCGGGACCATTCACTCAGTCCCTTCTTACCAGGTTCCCCATCCGGTATTCATCAACCCGACAAACCAAGTACGTGTTACAGCCCCACCAACTGGGAAAACCACCATTGTCTTGCTCAACCACCCCACTCATCAAGTATCCTTCTTCACTCCCAACATCCCAAATGAATCCTCCCCAAGGCATAAACAACTAGATCATTACGAGGAAATGGAGAAGGCCTGGAGAGCCGAACAGGATAACGTAAGAGAGATATAGAAAAGAAGATACAAGAATTACTAAAAAGATCCAACAGGTCCACAAGGAAGGCTACAGGCCTAAGATAAGATGACCTGTACATGCATCCGAATTTGGACCTACAAGAAAGGTTCAAAATTTTGAAATTTGAAATGTTCAATGGGACAGGGAATCCCAAAGCTCACTTTCGCTCCTACCGTGACCAATTGGTTGGGGTTAAGAAGAGCGAAACCCTGATTATGCGACTGTTAAGTAGAAGACTAATTGGCAAAGCCGCTGAGTGGTTCGCAATCCAAGACATGCGCCAATGACTCACTTGGGAGGACATGGCAGAATCTTCATGGAGAGATTTTTCTTTAATGTCGAAACGGTACCCGACCGCTACTACCTCGAAAAAGTAAAATAGAAGTCAACATAGAACTATAGAGAGTTTTCCAGGAGGTGGAGGACCGAAGCAGGCCGCGTGCAGCCACCGATGGAGAGCTAGTCTCCGTGTTCATTAGGTCCCAGGAGCCTGATTTCTATGACAGAATGTTGTCCATGGCTGGGAGGCCATTTGCTGAGTTGGTCAAAATAGGAGAGGCCATAGAAGATGGTCTCAAACCTGGGAAAATAGTCAGTATTTTCAACAACGCATCTCGACAAGCTACTGCGGGAATCTTCCGCAAGAAGAAAGAGGACGTGGCTAGCATATCCCACATTCCGAACCCAAGCCCGAAAGAACCACAATCCTCCAACATAACTCCGCCTCTCATAAATTACTCCACACCTGTCTATAACCCAGCACCTGTATATTACACACATCCAAGCTTTACCACAACTATTCCAGCTTACATAGCTCAGCCTAGTGTCTGTGTGTCCGCTCCTACTTACCAAACACCACCACAACAAACATATCAACCACCATCTTAGCAAAACTACCATCCACTACAAAATAACCCGCCACAAGCTTATCCACTTCTGAACTACCAAAATCAACCAGCGCCTCCAACTTATAATGTTCCACGTCCTACTTTCAAGAGAAAGCCAGCAAGAGAATTCACAACACTTCTCGAGCCTAGGGCTCGGCTCTTTAAATGGCTATTGGCAGCGGGCCTAATCCAGAAGGTCCCTCCAAAACCAGCACAGCCGGGGAATAGATTCTACACAACTGATCAGATTTGTGCCTACCATTCAGGAGGAAATGGGCACAGCACAGAAGACTGCATAAATTTCAAGTATAAAATCAAGGATTTGATTGACAAAAGGGAAATCATCTTGGAAACTGTAGCTCCCAATATGAACCCGAACCCGCTACCTAGCCATGCATACAGCGGGGTCCATATGATTGAAAGAGACGAGGACTGAGAAGCTTGAAGAGCATTGGTCCCTAAAGCAGTTGAATCTCTAGAATAAACAGTAGCCTCCCTCACGCTCCAAGAGCATCCCAACTTCAAATTTTTGGCCCCGGCACCAGGACCTTCAAAGGCTATGCCAGGGTTCAGGACATTCGTCCCAGTACCTGTAGTAGCCCAGACGACACAACAAATTATGCCTGTTCCCAAAGAGCCAATCATTGTGCAAGCAGCCATGGCTCAAGGCATGAACTGTTTAACGACGGATTAGCGACAGATATATGTTAGCTACGAGCAATATAGTGACGGATTAGCCATGAAGTTCATAGCTAAATCAAGTTTTTTTAGTAGTGAGCCCTCATGAGACGAGACTTGAAGTAATAGTGAAAGATGACAACCGTCCCCAATGTGAAGACCAGTTCTCCAATCCACTTTTTCCGACGCAGTTTACATGTCCGTTTTGGAGTACTGCAATGTGGTTTAAGAGATACTCTTGGTTGCTTTATTTTTTTCCAGTGTCTTTTGGCCTTTGCTTGGTAAGAATAGATGTATCCACTTTGGACATGAATTGAAATTATCTCCTTGAGTAACACCAAATCCACGTAGGACAAGCTATAATGCAAACCCAATTCTCACAGATAATCAGACTTCTTAGATTTCATCATTCATAGTTGCCCCCGATTATGCGCATCCATCATTGCAGTTTCGGATTATTGATTTGTGAGAGAAGAGACGAAGGGCAAACTTGGTCCCACTGGGCGTGCTAATTTGTTTGCTACAAATTTTGATATGCGAAAAATAAATTGCAACCACAAACAAAATATGAAGTAACAGAGATTTTATTTATGAATATTGAATACCCGTGACTTAAGGGGATATTTGAGATATGGCTTGATCTCTTTGTGAATACCCCTGGAGTCTAAGGGATACTCGAGATGTGTATTGATCTCTTTATGAATACCCAGAGTTTATGGGATATTCAAGATGCCTTTTTAACGGAATATGCCTCTTTTATATAGGCGTGAGCTAGGGATTAGGGTAGAGTAGCCTCCAAGAAACCCTAATGGATATTGGGCTTTTTTTCTAGAGGCCCGACCTAAATCGGATAAAATTTCAGTGTCTACAATATCCATCACGGGAGAACTTATCTCCATACAATAATGTCAGGATTTTCGCGAAAAACCTTTATGCCACAAGGCACAAGCCGTACTTTATATCTTACGACTTTATTTTTCATTTTACTTTTCGCACAATAATTTATTTGTAACCCACGAACATTATATCTTGAGATCCTTGGACTATAGATCCAAAATATCACTTTTCCAAGTGAAACAAAATATACTTGAATTGCATATTTATTTGGCCAATAATTTATTTGTCCACACTTTGATAGATTTAAATTCAAGATCCTCGTCACAATTTATAAAATTGAGCGCTATATTATATCAAAAGATACCGTCGACGGTCATTTGATATCAGTTCCAGTACGACATAACTTATGGAGATCCTTTATTTTTCATCATTTTCTGGTACCTGAACCTAACCAAAGGTTGTATGAAATATTATGTTGTGGTGCTATTTTAAAGCACTTGCCTCATTAGTATGATCATCTTGATCATTTGCTCCTCTCCTTCGTCAAGAAGTTTTATGTTTGGAACCAATTGGTGTATCGTCATAGACTATGTCCTTTAAGGACTTTAATTCTAACTTGAGCATTTGCAGCTGCAAAATATTTAATTGTGGGTTAGCAATGCGTCTGATAGTTAACCTGAATTATCTTTTCAAGGAGGATCATATCAGTGATAATTCTACATATACCTTATTTTCCAGCCGCTTATCATCCCTCCCCCTAATGTAAGGAAATCTAACATTACCTCCCAACCTTATTTGGGGACCTATCTTTGTGTGTTGTGGTGGAATTTGAATCATAAACCGCACGTTTAAATTTTTAGATGCGAATTATTTGATTCCTGACCCTAAACCAACTGTGATAGGGGAAACTTTATAACTCGCTTACTTGATGCGTACATGCTACATATTACATAACACATCTCATATCAAATTTCTTTTTGGAAGATTTGTTCTCATAACCAATTGTTTAGCTATAATTGGAGGCATAAAAAATTTATGCTAAACCAATTTGGATATAATCCAGTATTATCAACATAATTTCGTAGTTTGGAACTGTGCTCTTAATATATAAATTGAGCAAACAACCTTGCAAAAATCAAATTGCATGTTGATACCAAATGCACATGTGACCATAACTTAGATGCATCTATTAAAATCATATATTAGTTAACCGGTTCACATGGCTGGTGACTGGGGAGGTGTAATACACTCGCCCGCCGTGTCAGCGCCACATAAAAAAAATCCATGTCATTTAATTCCTTCGCCTTCACATTCATAAAAAATGCAACCACTCAACCACCGGTGGCCCCCGCCGAACACCCCCCTCCCCCCTTTTATTCTTCTTCTTCTTCTTCTTCATTTCCTCCACCCTCACGCCACCCCCACCTCTCGAATCCTTCTTCTTCGTCATTCCACCACCACCACGCTCCATTTTCCGCTTTTCTCTCTACAAAAGATCTTATATTTTTCATCCATGAAGTCCATAAAGCTTGGCAGTGTAGGTCAAAGAATTGAATTCTGCTTCCATTCTTTGATTTTAAGAGCATTATCTTCTGTTAGTAACCGAAGTGATCTCCACAAAGTTAATTCCCTTATAGTAATTTTAGGCCAACACCAATTAATATTCTTCTCCGGAAAAGCTCTCTAGAGAGGCTGCCAGTTATGGTTTAATGGTTGCGCCGCTGTTGGACGGTCACTTCAAGCTTCCGGAACCCAACCCCCTATCATGCCCCGAACCATGTCCTGAGCGTAACACGACACTCGATGTCTGGCTGCATGTGACCGAGCGAACCACATGGCTTGCTGAATCATCATGAGGCATACATGAGCGAAAATATAACGTGAAGTGCATGATGAGCCTTTATAAAACATAGTAAGTCATAATATTAAACATAAGTACTTGGTTAAGTCATGAATGCGGTCAATATCATAAATGAGCTAAACTGGCTAACCAACTCTGGAAGTCTAACATGACACTTATCTTGTCTATGAAACCCCTAACATAAGTCTGAAACACATAACATAATTGCTGGGACAAGGCCCCCAACATACCTTTAGATGCAAAACTAAATAAAGAAAGACAATGCCTAAACCCCAAATGAGATGGGGCTCACCAATAAGCTGGTGCGTGCAGATCCTAATGAGAAGAGGCGTCGTCTTGTAAATCCGTACCTGCATCGTGAAATGCAGGCCCCCGGACAATAAAAGGGGACGTCAGCACATTGAATGTACTGGTATGTAAAACAACTGAAAGAAATAACATGGGACATGGAATAACATGATAAGAACTGAAACTGAAAATCTGGACATGAACATGAGCATGAGCATGGGTATATATATATATATATATATATATATATATATATATATATATATATATATATATATATATATATATATAACATAAGTAAAACATGATAAGTAGGGAGAGCATTTCATAAACCGACCATGTGATATCACCACGTGGGTACGTGGAGTCTGATACCTCGCCGGACCAGCACAGCCCCCATACCTTGCCAGGGTATAAAGTGGTAACATGCCTGATGGATTCATTCAGTGTAAAATTAAGGAATCGTCCTAACTAGGTGGAGCGATCCTTGTCCTACGGTGGCTACGTAGTTTCGGGCTATCTGAGCCTTCTCGATAATTCGTGCAACTCCCAAAAACATGAATATGATATAATTGGCTAAGAAGCCCATGATTTTCGTGAATTAACTTGTACTTGACTTGAAATCATGATTTCACGAAATAACTTATAAACATGGTTTTATGAAATAGCTTGTATGTAGCATGTATGTATCTTATATCATGGCATGAAAGTAATTATATAATGTAGTTGCATGAAAACTTGTAGACATGTAGGATATTCATGAAATAATCATTTTTAGCTAAAAACATGTATGCAAGAACCCATAGAATACAATATATGGGTTTTCATATATTACGGACTGATTCTCAATAATCATATGGAGTTATTAAGAACACAATGATAAAATAATAGCAATTCATACATAATATAATTATGGACATGGACTTAGGGTTGTTATGAGCATGGTGTAGAAACTCTAGTTTTCATAAAGAATCATACTTTATGGATTAAGAGGCGTGGGAAGAAAAATGATGTTCCCACACGTAGATAGAAACTCTACATACCTGGTAATGCTCCAAACTTTAATTAAAGATTTTAACTTCGAAGAAGATTTCCAAAATCTTGAATTCTTGAACCTTGAGATGGGTTTTCTTGAAAACCCTAGTTTAGGAATGATGATTTCTTGTTTAGATTACAAGGATATGTATTAGAATTGACTTGGAATAATTAGAGCAGGCTTACCTTGGTGTTCCTGATGATGGAAGAGGGTAGGAGGTCGCTCTAGGGCTTGAAGGAATGAAAAATAATGGTTTGAATTGATCTGGACGAATATATACTGTTCTGGAAAATTGAAGTTTACGCCTAGCAAAATACTGGCCGTATTTTGAAATACGGTCTGTATTTCGTGTGGACTGCACTCGTCTCTTCAGTAAAATGGCTATAACTCTTTGCACAGATGTCCATTTGACCCCCATAATATACCGTTGGAAAGGTATTTCAAAGCTATACAACTTTCAACAAGGAAGTTTTCCCAAATTCCAAATATGTTTTGAAATACGGGCTATATTTTAAAATATGGTCCGTATTTAACAATGTGCCAAATTCCAGAATGCTCAGAAATCTTTGGTACCAGTTTACGACTTGAAATACGGCCCACATACTGAAATATGGTCACAGTTCATGGGCGTAAACCCCCATCTTATAACTGAACATGGAAATTTCAATTCCCACATTATTTATCTGATTTTCTAAGTCTAGGATCATGGTCAAAGCTTAGGTTAAAGGTACGAGGTGTTACACCCCCCATGCGGAATTTCAAGACGAATCCAAGCCAACAAAAATCAGCCTCAAATTCCAACCACAGCTCTGTCAATTCGCCAAAAACAACAGCGATCACCATAGCGAATTTTGAACAACCCTTCGCATCTGGAATGATTCAGCCCAAAATTTTCATTGCAGCGGGCAGTGACATCCGATCTGGTAGAATTTTTGATGGGTTTGATGAGAAAAAATGAATTGATGAAGAAATTAAGTTGTAGAGAAGTGTGATAAGAAAAAAATGAAGTAGAAGACATGGAAAATGGGGCGTGAAGAAGAAAAGGCTTAGGGGAGAGGGAAGAAGAAAGGGACAGGGGGTGAGGCGTGATGCAGAAGAAGAAGTGTGGGGTGGGAGGAAATGAAGAAGAAAGGGGCGGGTGAGGGTGAGGTCGGGTGGGGTTAAAAAAAATTAAATCTTTAAATTAAAAAAATGAAAAATTCTACTCAAAACGCGCTTTTTTATTTTTATTTTGATATTTTGTGCCACATCAGCAGCTCAGGGAGTAAAATAATTCACTTTTAAGATGTTCGAGTGTGTATTAGGTCACCGGTATAGTTTAAGTGTGACATCGACATTTTGGGTATAGTTTAGGGTTGATTTGATGTATTTTGCCGTTATATAAATAAAGTGTAGGAATAGTGGTCATAAAGTAATGAGGGCTACTTCTACGAGAGTTATAAACATGAAGTAGTGGGAGTTATATGTAGAGAAGTAATAGACATCCACACATTAATATTTTCATAACAAAACTATGTAAAAAGTGCTATTAGTTATAATAATTGACAATTCAAAATATTTAAAAGATATATAAAAAAAATTAAATTAAAAAAAACTGTTTGAATCGCGGAATTCTAAAAGTGCCACATAAATTGTGACAAGAGCAGCAAAATTGAGGTAAGTGTCCGAAAAACACTTTGCAGACTTGCAGATAATTAAGGGCACTATAATAGAACTAGCAAATAGAGCATTTCTGTAGCATTAGTTAAAACAAAAAAAAATGGTTGTTAAGCATCTCCTCTACATATATCATTTTAGATTTTACTCAACAGTTGCTGCAACTTCCCACACCAATTTCTTGGTAGAAGCACTGGTAAACTCACTTGGTTTCTCCAAAGAAGAAGCCCTTTTTACAAGTGCTAAGCTAAGTCGCTTGAAACCAAGAAAATATAATCCTAAGTAAGTCTTTAATTTCCTTGAACAAGCTGGTTTAGACAAGACACACATCAAGAAAGTTGTTTCTTCAGTCCCCACATTGCTGCTTTGTGATGTAGATAAACACCTTAAACCTAAAATGGAAATTTATCAAGAACTTGGTTTGCGGGGGTCTGACCTTGTTAAAATGATTATAAACAGTGGGACTAACTTCAACACTACAGTATGTTATGTTATTAGACCAAATGTTGATTATATTAGGACACTGTTGGGTTGTTATGGTGATTTTGTTGTTAAGATCATTAAGAGGTATCCTAATGTGTTTCTTGGTTATGCTATTTATGAGGTAATGCCACACAATGTGTCATTCTTGCAAAAGGATGGGTTTTCAAGTTTGGGTATATAGAAGCTTATGCTTTGAATCTTAGAATTTTCACTCATAAGACTGAGTACCTCGAAGACGTAGTGGATCGAGTGGAAAAGACTTTCCACTTTTCAAGGGATTGCCACATGTTTTTTTTATGGCGTTTATGTACTTGCATCAGCCAATCAGTCGACTGTGGAAAAGAAATTAGGTGTTTTCAGGAGTTTTGGATGGTCCGAGTCTGATATCCTTACATGGTTCAAAAACTTCCTCCTTGTTTGAAACTGTCCGTGGCAAATCTCAGAAATGCATTAAATTTTTTAATGAAGGAACTTGGATATGAGTCCCATTACCTTGCTTCTCGTCCCTCTTTTTTAGCGTATAGCTTGGAGAAAAGGGTTATGCCTAGACATGACATTTTGAAGCTACTCAACTAGAAGGAGGTTACAACGTGCAGTCAGAACCTTTATACTGCTGTGTTATGCTCTGAGTCGAAGTTCTTACAGAGTTATGTGCTGCCTTTCAAGGATGAGAAGCCTGAGGTGTAAGATTTGTATGTCAAAAGTAGAAGCTGATAGAGCATTTTTGTGAGTTTTACCAACTTTATTGATATGTTGGCTTAATGTTACTGTTGGTTCATCCTATTGCCGATTAGGCATTTTTATCATTTTAAATTCTGTATTGAAAGACATGGTAGACTTCTCTTTTGCAACTTTTGGATCTAATCACCCTACTTTCTTAGTGCTTTTATTTGTTACATCAAATTTCGAAGTCAAAAGGTGTTGTTCTCTGATTGCAAAATGAGCAAAGAGGCTCAATCATGTGTCTGCAAGGTAGTTGTCATTTGTTTTACTATATGGCTATCTCAATATGACGAATAAGGTATTATTGCTTGAATGCTTGTACATTTAATTTTTCATTCTTCTGCTTTTCATGCAATGTTATCTTATTAGCTTGTTGTTGTTTCTGCTCTCTTTTTCATCGTTCTTTGAGCCGAGGGTCTATCGAAAATAGCCTCTATACCTTCTGAAGGTAGGGTTAAGGTCTGCGTATGCTCTACCCTTCCCAGACCCCACATGTGAGATTACACTAGGTCTGTTGTTGTTGTTGTTTTTCATGCAATGGCCATGCAGACACATAATAGATGTAGGCATTTTGATATTGAAGCAGAAGATGCTTTTGGTGGAGAAGCAAATTTGTGGAATGATATTTTTTGGTAAATGGAGAAGAAAAGTTGCGGAGAAATTAACTTTAGTTTGGTAAAGTCATTTTATGAATGCCAATCCCTGATCTGAAGAATATATCTTCTTGCTTATGGAAAAAAAATCTTCTTACTTCTTATGAAAAAAACAAGTCTTCTCAAAGACGTATCTTCTCTGTCTAGGGGAGGGGAACTGATCTCTTTGGCATGTCTTGGCGAGTATGTTCTCTCAGTTTGATCAAGTGTGGGCATTAAGAAGCTATTGTTTGCCACATTTACGGACATAATGGTAGTACATGTTGTATGTTACCTGTGGTTGACAGTTTTAGAAGAAATCATTGGCTAAGCAAGGTCCAAGAAGAAGAATGCGTCCGAGTTAAACGATACAAGAAACTTTACGCTCAAATTCTTCGGAATATCATTTATGTACTGATGTCAATATCATATCTATCTTTAGTAACATGGTTGTATGGACAAAATTTGGGATTTAATAACCAAAGCTTATATGGTTATCCTACAAGAATGGGTCTACAAAGTGAGAGAAGATCCTTTAGGCTTCCTCTAGACGTTCACCAGATTTACTACACCACCCATGTTGCTTCTCATACCAGACAAGGTTTTAAACCATTGTGTCATGTTCTGAATCAAAGTTTTTATAGAACGTACGTGGAAGAAACTTCATCCTCTCTAGAGAATTACTGCTAATTGACATCTGATTGCTGACTGTATATTTGCTTATTTAGTTTATTCTTTTGAATTTCCTTTGACGTTTCTTAATCCTGTCTGGAATATTTTCCTATCGTTGCTGACTGCCTTTATTAATCAGTTATACTGGAAATGGAAGGTATTCAGATTTTCTTGTCCAATGATGCTGAGTGGTAAAGCTGGAAGGAACCTGATGGAAGATTCATTTCTTTCCTTAGTTCATTTACCTATTCTATGAATAAAATTTCTAAATGGGGGCTACATGTTCTTGTTTTTGGCTGAAATTACCAACTTTATTTCTGTCGCATGACAATACTGCTCCTAAACAGACCCTGTTTGTCTCTAAGCCCTGAGGGACCTTAGACTAAGGTGTTAACTGTATTTTGGTTTAATGTGTTCTCTCAGCTAATTATCGGTCCTGAAGAAGAGTACTTAAGGCGCATATATATACGTAATGGTTAATTATCTGTTTTATTGTTGGAATACAGCAGCATCAAAGAAAAAGTATGTTTAGAGCAAAGTAAGATGCTTGGGTGTTACATAAAATTACAGATGTAAAGTTTATGCCTATGCCCTGGGCCCAATTACATTATGCTATCATTAAAGAGTTGGTATCAGTAGTTTTTAAAATTACAGTAATAAGAAATCTGAGCATCTGTTGCCTGTTAGAATTATTGCTGTCTCTGTGTGTGTGTTTTACATAAGCACTGCACAACAGGTGCACAGAGATATTATGCTCATTTTTTACGATACAAAACAGTTTATCCAGGCCCTAAAATTTCAGAAGAAGAAAAAGAATTCCTTCACTGTGAATTTGAACAACAGAAGGTGGTGGAGAGTTTAAGACTTTGTGCAGCAGATAAGGTGCCCAGATGGATTCTCTATGGGCTTCTTTCATAAGTGCTGGGAGATTGTGAAAGAGGATGTTATGAACACCATCAGGAACTACCATTGCAATGAATATTTTGAGGAGAGTTTTAATGCTTCATATATTGCTCTCATCCCAAAAAAAAGTGGTGCCAAGGAACTTAAGGACTTCAGGACTATTAGCTTAATAGGAAGAGTGGACAAGATTATTCCATAACAGTTGACAGAGAGGTTGAAGAAGGTGGTTGATAAGCTGGTGAATGGCCATCAGATGGCCTTTTTAAGAGGCAGGCAGATCCTGGATGCTTCTTTGATTGCCAATGAATGTGTGGCTACTAGATTAAAAGGGCAAGAACCTGGTATTCTTTGCAAACTTGATATTGAGAAGTCCTATGATCATGTTAACTGGATCTTCCTCTTCAAGATGCTTGAAGATATGGGTTTTGGCAGAAAGTGGATCAACTGGATAGCTTTTTGTATCAAGACAGTCAGATTCTCTATTTTGATGAATGGCTCCCCAGAAAGCTTTTTCTCTTCTCAGAGAGGCTTGAGACAAGGTGACCCTCTATCACCTTTCTTGTTCCTCTTTGCCATGGAAGGCTTGAATCAAATGCTAAAGTGTGCAAGCTGTTGGGTTGAGGTACACCCATGTGGGAAAGAAGAAATGTGGCCGAAAGTGAAAGTTGAGACATCATAACGATGTCGGCCGAAAGTGAAAGTTGAGACATCATAACGATGTCGGCCGAAAGTGAAAGTGGAGACTTCATAACGATGTTGGCCGAAAGTGAAAGTAGAGATTTTTTTTTTTTTGCTTGAAATCTCAACTATAAATACAGGTACTTCTTCTCATTCTATATACACCATCAAAAATTGAAGAAGACAACACATCCCAAAGAGAGAAAAAAAATCTAAGAGAAATACTCTTAGTGAAAGGCCTAAGTAAAAGAAGTTTTTGAGAGAATTTTTTAGTAAAACATTTTTTAGTGTAATTGGGATTGACGTTGTGAGGTTGAGTGTTGTAAACACCTGTAATATTTCTTCTTTAATAAGATCTGCAGCAACAACGTGGACGTAGCTCTCACATTGAGGGTGAACCTATAAATCTGTGTGTGCTATTTATTCTTCGCTTACATCACGGTGTAAGTAGGTTCTGTCTAAGGAGGTTGGTATTTAAGTGGTCCAGCTGTGACCCTCCAATCTTTCCTGTGAACCTGCCTACAAAGGTCGGATTTGGGATTCAAAACCTAACAACTGGTATCAGAGCAATAGGTTGTGTTGTGATTAGAAACGATGGGAGGCGAAGATGGTACGACGCACGGCATCGGTAAATTCGATGGTACAGATTTTGCGTTCTGGAGAATGCAAATTGAAGATTATTTATATGGCAGAAAGATTCATGAACCTCTGAGTCCGAAAGCAGAGGAGATGAAGCAAGCAGATTGGGATCTCCTCGACAGACAAGTTGTGGGAGTCATTCGGCTGACGTTGTCGAAGAATGTTGCTCACAACGTGGCAAAGGAGAAGACCACCGCAGATATGATGAAGGTATTGTCGGACATGTATGAGAAACCTTCAGCAAATAATAAGGTATTTCTCATGAAGAAACTATTTCATCTAAAGATGATGGAAAATGCTCATGTTGCTGCACACGTAAATGAATTCAATACCATTGTAAATCAATTGTCATCGGTAAAAATTGATTTCGATGATGAAGTGCAAGCTCTAATTTTGTTGGCATCCCTACCAAATAGCTGGGAGCCAATGAGAGCAGCGGTTAGTAATTCTGTCGGCAGTGACAAACTAAAGTTCAACGATGTTAGGGATCGTATCCTTGCTGAGGAGGTGCGCAGGACGGATTCTGGAGAGGCATCGACGAGTTCTGCTTTTAATGTTGAAAACAGAAGCAGCAAATATGACAGAAACTACAACCGAAATAGGGGCAGATCGAAGGGCAGGGGTCAATCCAGACCAGGACGAACACTTGAGTGTTGGAACTGTGGAAAACCAGGTCACCTCAAGAAGAACTGCAGGGCGCCAAAGAAGGAGGACAACAAGGGGGTTGGAATCAACGCTGCTACGGAAGACATTGGCGATGCGTTGTTGCTATCGGTTGACAGCCCGATAGACTCTTGGGTGCTTGACTCAGGAGCGTCCTTTCATACCACCCCACATCATGATATAATGATAAACTACGTGGCTGGGAATCTCGGCAAAGTTTATTTAGCCGATGGAGAGCCGCTAGACGTTGTTGGCACGGGAGACATTAATTTGAAGATGTCAAATGGATCCTCGTGGAAGATTACAAAAGTTAGACATGTTCCAAAGCTGATGCGAAACCTGATCTCAGTAGGTCAGCTTGATGCTGAGGGATATGATCTCAACTTTGGTAATGGGTCTTGGAAGGTGGCGAAAGGTGCTATGGTAGTTGGTCGAGGAAAGAAAATTGGCACTCTCTACATGACAACTAGCTGTCGTGATACTGTTGTTGTGGTTGACAACACAAAGAAGACAGATTTGTGGCATTGTCGGCTGGGGCATATCATCCAGAAGGGGATGAAGCTGTTGGTGACAAATGGCTTAATTCCGGAGCTGAAGACGGTGGACCTTCATACGTGTGAGAACTGCATTCTCGGAAAACAAAAGCGAGTAAGCTTCTCAAATGCATGCAGCGAGTTGAAGGTCGAGAAGCTGGAATTGATGCACACAGACGTGTGGGGACCTACCACTGTCCCCTCTCTTGGAGGATCACACTACTAGGTGACCTTCATTGATGATTCAACCAGGAAGGTATGGGTTTACTTTATGAAAAATAAATCTGATGTGTTTAGTGTATTCAAAAGATGGAAAGCCATGGTCGAGAATGAAACAAACCTCAAGTTGAAGTGTTTGAGGTCCGAAAAAGGCGGAGAATACACCGATGTTGATTTCAAATGGTATTGTGCCGATAATGGGATCAAGATGATGAAGACTATTCCTGGAACGCCGCAACAAAATGGAATAGCCGAAAGAATGAACCGAACGTTGAACAAGCGTGCTCGGAGTATGAGAATACACTCTGGACTGCCCAAGACATCCTGGGCAGATGCAGTCAATACCGCGGCCTTCTTAATTAACCGAGGACCGTCAGTTCCCTTGGATTTCAGAATTCCAGAAGAAGTCTGGAGTGGCAAGAAGGTAAATCTTTCATTTCTGAAAGTGTTCGGCTGCTTATCATATGTTCATAATGATGATACGGCTAGAAGCAAGCTTGATCCAAAATCAAAGAAGTGTTACTTTATTGGCTATGGTGACACCGAGCTTGGTTACCGATTTTGGGATGAACAAAATCGGAAGATCATCCGAAGCAGGAATGTTGTCTTCACCGAAGAGGTACTGTACAAAGACAAGTTGCAAAAAAATTCAGAATGTCAGGACAAGGAATCGGAAATAGTCGATTTGAGGGACTTCCCGACACCTGAGCCGTAGCCAGGTACAGCCGAGGTAGAGGAACAAACAATCCGAGAAGGTGCTGATGAAAGTGCTGATTCTGAAACAAATAAACAGACGCCAATCACAGAACTACGTAGATCATCCAGGATCAGGAAGCCGATTCACAGGTACTCTCCATCCCTCAACTACATTCTACTCACTGATAGAGGGGAGCCGAAATGTTATGAAGAAGCAATGCAAGTCGATGAATCGACTAAGTGGGAGCTGGCAATGAAAGATGAGATGGATTCACTATCGGTAAATCATACATGGGAGTTAGCCGAGTTGCCAAAGGATAAGAGGGCATTGCAAAACAAATGGGATTATCGGATAAAGGAAGAACCCAATTGAAGCAAGCGTTATAAAGCAAGGCTGGTTGCAAAGGGATTTTAACAGAAATAAGGCATCGACTATACGGAGATCTTCTATCCCGTAGTCAAGATGGTGACTATCAGAACTGTTCTTGGATTGGTAGCAAAGGAAAATCTACATCTGCAGCAGATGGACGTGAAAACTGCATTTCTTCACGGTGATCTAGACGAGGAAATCTACATGCGACAGCCGGAGGGATTCAAAGTCAAAGGAAAGGAGAATCTGGTGTGCAAACTTCAAAAGAGTCTGTACGGACTAAAACAGGCTCCAAGACAGTGGTATTTAAAGTTTGACAGCTTTATGAAGAAAGCTGATTTTTCAAGGTGCGAGGCAGATCTGTTGTTACTTCAAGAAATTTGAAGACTCGTACATGATACTGCTACTCTATGTCGACGACATGCTAATCGTAAGAGCAAACCTACAGGAGATTGATCGGTTGAAAAAAAGGTTATCGGAAGAGTTTGCAATGAAGGATTTGGAAGCTGCAAAGCAAATCCTTGGGATGAGAATCGACCGAAGCAAGGAGGGCATCAAACTCTCACAAGAAGAATATGTGAGGAAAGTTATCAAAAGGTTCAACATGCATGATGCCAAGCCAGTCAGCACTCCCTTGCTGGACACTTTCGGTTGTCAAAGGATCAGTCGTCGACAACCGAGGATGAGAAGAAGCAGATGGACAAGATACCTTATGCATCTGCAATCGGTAGTCTTATGTATGCAATGATATGTACAAGGCCAGACATTGCACATGCAGTGGGAGTTGTCAGCCGATTTATGAGCAATCCGGGAAAGCAACACTGGGAGACTGTGAAGTGGATATTCAGATATCTGAAAGGCAGCTCGAGTTCAGCTCTGTATTTCTGAAAATCAGAAACAGGATTGCAAGGGTATGTTGATGCTGACAACAGTGGTGATGTTGATAGCAGAAAGAACACATCCGGGTATGTTTACACCTTCGGAGGTACTGCAATCTCTTGGGTTTCCAAGTTGCAAAAGATAGTAGCTCTCTCTAGTTGTGAGGCTGAGTACGTTGCTGTGACGGAGGCCACAAAGGAAATGATGTGGCTACAATCTTTTCTGTGGGAATTGGATCAGGACCACGAGGGAAGTGTGCAATATTGTGATAGCCAAAGCGCCATTCATTTGGCAAAGAACCCGGTCTACCATGCTCGAACGAAGCACATACAATATTTCCTGTAAACACCTGTAATATTTCTTCTTTAATAAGATCTCCAGCAGCAACGTGGACGTAGCTCTCACATTGAGGGTGAACCACTATAAATCTGTGTGTGTTATTTATTCTTCGCTTACATCACGGCGTAAGTAGGTTCTGTCTAAGGAGGTTGGTATTTAAGTGGTCCAGCTGTGACCCTCCAATATTTCCTGGGAACCTGCTTACAAAGGTCGGATTTGGGATTCAAAACCTAACACAAGCTGCAATGGCTGGCTAAAAGGTTTCAATGCTTCTAACAGGGAAGGGGAAAATGTGGAGATCGCACATCTTCTTTATGTTGATGACTCATTGGTTTTTTTCGAGGCAAAGGCAGAACAGTTAAGATATCTTATACTGATTCTAGTCTTATTCGAGGCAGTCTCCGGGCTTCACGTGAACTGGAGAAAAAGTATGATTTATCCCATTAAAGAAGTGGAAGATATTCAGTCCTTGGCAGCCATTTTGGGATGTGTGGCAGGCTCTCTACCTACTTTGTATTTGGGTTTGCCTTTGGGTTCTGAAAATAATGCTCTGTATTTATGGAATGGAATGCTAGAAAGGTGTGAGAAGAGACTGGCAAACTAGAAAAGTCAATACCTATCACTAGGTGGTAGAGTTGTTTTGGTCAACAGTGTTCTTGACGCTTTACCTACTAATGTGATGTCCTTGTTCCCTCTACCTAGAAGGGTAAGGGAAAATATTGATGCGCTTAGAAGGAACTTCATTTGGCAAGGCAACAAAGAGAATCAACCTATCCACTTAGTAAAATGGAAATCCTTAATAAATAGCAAGAAGAAAGGGAAATTGGGCATTAAAAATTTGTGTGCTCAAAACATCAATTTATTGCTAAAGTGGTTATGGAGATACAGTCTGGAGGAAAACGCTTTATGGAGAAGTGTAATCAGAGCCAAATATGAGCCAAATGAGATATGGTGCTCAAAGAGTGTCAATATTCCCTATGGGATTGGAGTAAGGAAGTCTATCAGGTCACACTGGGTTATATTGCAGATAACTCCAACATCAAAGTGGGAAATGGTAGAAAAACTTTGTTCTGGACTGATAACTGGTTAGGTCATGGTACTCTAAAAGATTTATTCCCTGGCTTTTACAACATTGCCTCCCTCCTTGAAGCAAGTTTAGATACAACATAGGGTCCTCAAGGGTGGGATATTATTTTTAGAAGGGCCCTAAATGACTGGGAAATAGAAAGAGTTGTGGAATTTTCTTAGACTCTAAAAGAATTCAAAGGGCTAGCAGAGTCTTGGGATAAACTTTATTGGAAACCTGGCAAAGATGGTGCTTTTTCAGGGAAGTCTGCTTACCAGACTCTGTGCATATATTTGGAAAGTTAAGGCTCCTACAAAAGTTTTGTGTTTCACTTGGCTAGTGGCGAGAGAGGCTTGCCTGACTCAAGAGAATTTCAAGAGAAGGGAATTTCACTTATGCTCAAGAATCAAAATCCAATAGCCATTTGTTTCTTCATTGTCCTGTCACTGATCTTCTGAGGCAACTTTTTCTTAACATTGTGGGCCTCAAATGGTGTATGCCTTCCAACACTAGTGACCTGCTAAGGAACTGGAACTGGAACTGGAAAAAAGGGTGTAGTCAGACAGAAGAAATGGTGGAGATTGGTTCCTGCTTGTATATGGTGGACAGTTTGTAAAGAAAGCAATTTAAGAATTTTTTAAGGAAGAAGTAGCTCTTTTCAGAATTTTAAGATGAATGCTTTTTTCTTCTTCATTTTTGGTGTAAAGAATCTTTTGTGGAGGTGGCAGTATCCTTAATAGATCTAATAGGTGCTTTGTAACTATTACGATGTCATAGTTGGATTTGTTGTCCTATTTCTCTGAATGGCACTAACCTAGTGCCTTTTCTCAATATACAAGTTACCATTGTCACAAAAAAAAGGTTTATCCTCCCAGACCCCACTTGTAGGATCGCGCTAGGTATGTTGTTGTTGTAAAATAGTTTATCGTATTTCTATGTCCTTCAACCATTGGTTGGGACCAACTAATTATTTCGTTGGTTTCATCAATCATATGAATCACGCATTAGTTATCAGCTGTTAGACAGATTCAACTCTTATTTTGTATCGACACATATGGTGTAGTTTATTTGGTCACAACAAAATCCATATTGATTTGGGACATCTTTACAGTATTTTTCAATCATGAAATTGTATTTTCCGTTGACTTCTCATTCTCCACACATTACAAACACAATTTCTCTAAGTTCATTCATATGGAATAACATGCAAAGAAAATATCTTGTAGTGACTGGTTCATCACAAAGATCAAATGAGAATAGCACAATCACTGCTGAGCTGGGAGATTCTGACATTTATATGATCATGTTGAGGTTGCAGAAAACACTATGGTATAAACGGAAAGAGTGGGTAATGACCCTAAAAAGCGGGGCAATGAGAAGGTCTGAGAAAAGATGACTCCGATTTGTAAGAGAAAATTATCTGAAAGAATGTGTCACGCCCCGAACCTGGGCCTGGACGTAACACGGCACCCGGTGCCTGACTGGAGGTGATCGAGCGAACCAACTGGCTGACTGAACCAACTGGCTGACTGAACCAACATGTGATATCAAAACATAACTGAATGTGGAAACAATTAAACACATGCTGATATACTAAAGGTCTGACTGAAATCATAATGCGGAAATACTTAGACAATCTGAAATATATCTGAAAGTAGCCAACATGGCTAAACCAAAACAACTGAACGACTGAGTATAACTGTCTACAAGGCTAACATAACAAATATCTGACTGTCTGAACTGTGTCTATGAAGCCTCTAAGAGTACTGAATAATAAAACTGTCTATAAACTGAATTAACTAGATAGCTGACAATGCCCCGAAGGAATTTGGGGCTCACCAGTAGCTAATACGTGCACTCCTAAATAGCTGAGTCGTCAACCTGTATATCGTTGCCTGCATCGCGAGATGTAGGCCCCCAAGCAATAAAAAGGGACATCAGCACATTTGAATTGTACTGGTATGTAAAGCAACTGAAGCAATAAAATACTGAAACTGAAACTGAAACTGATAACTGTAACTGTAATAGCAAGGAAGTAAATATATGAATGCTCCCTGCTCTGTATCTGAATCATCTGTATTATCTGTGTTTGTATATGTGGGGCCTCGGCCCAATAATAAATGCACGCTATGGCCTCGGCCTAGTAGTGCGTCAGTCAATGGCCTCGGCCATGTATACGTATACACAAGACTATGCTGTGCCCTCGGGCAAAATCACATATGTATAATTATGGTTAATTAATAAGGACTGAGACCATAACAACAATAAACAATTCTGAACTGAAATAGACATGCTGGACTGAATTGAAAACACTGACTGTTTCTGAGCATACTGAATTTCTAGACTGAGACTCATGTGGTAACAATACATAAGTCTATAAAGATTACGTGCTGAGTTCATGATATTCAAATTGATAACCATGAACGAATTCTGTAACTGCAAACCTAGAAGATAACAGTTCTACAACATATCATAAAACTAGGGCTAAACTCTACTTTGAGTCGAATTACTAACAAGTATGAAGAATGAGGCGTAGGGAGAATCATGAACATTCCCTAACGTAGATAGTTAGCCTCACATACCTTAATTCCAGCCTTTGAGCGTAATACAAAGTTCGTCAACCCTTTAAACTTTGATCTATATCAATACAAGTCAAAGGGATTCTATATTAGCAATAATATTCATGCTTTGGTCATCTAAGCATTTTATCAAACACTTAATTGGCTTGAAGCTCCACAGTCTCCATTAATGGTGATTTCTTCACCCAATTCCCATTCTATTACTTCTAGGTGATTCTACAATCTTAATTAGATGTAATTAACATCATTCTTCATCACCCATATGAATACAACAATCCCAAGTCAACAATCCAAAAACCCTAGCATAGTTCATATAATTCTCTTTATCAAACCCATTTACTATTCTCCCAAGAACTTATCAACACTTTAATCATCATGAAACATCATAAAACTTACCTTAGTTATTGTAGGAATAAGCCTTGAGTTGAAATACTTCACTTGAACAAAACCCTAATTCCACCTTCCATGGAATTTCTTGACTTGAATGGATTTGATATGTTTCCCACACTTAGTTTTGTGGATTGATGAAGTGGATCTTTAGTTTCACTTGGATTCTTGCATATGAAGTGTTTGGATGGCTCTAGAGAACCCTTGAGTCGTGGAGGAGAAATAGGAATGAAAAAAATGAGCTTGGGTCTCTTATTAACATCTTAAAATCTGATCTGTCGGGCAATTCTACGCCCATTTTTACGTCCCGTACAATTTGTACGGACCGTATATCATTCCGTATAATCATTCCAGTGATTTGGACATTCTGGACCAATTATACGGCTGGAATATACGGCCCGTATAATTTTTACGGTCCGTATGTTCCACCGTATAATTTTTACGGTTCGTATGTTTCCACCGTAACTGACAGAACACTGTTTAGTAAAATGGGCATAACTTTATGCACAGATGTCCGTTTGAGGCCCATAATATACCGTTGGAAAGCTATTTCAAAGGGCTACAACTTTCATCGAGGAAGTTTTCCCAAATTCCAAATTAATAATAGTGTTATGGTCATTGGAAGTAAGACCTTCTATAACCTCACTTGTAAACATGCCCCGTAGAGTGGTTTTCAACTTTGCTTTGCCCAAAGACTCTTCTCATGACTTAATTGGTTTTCAAAACACTTCCTATAAACCTCATTTTGGTTCCATTATATTATCATCTTATGAGTCAAACTTTCGCCCGAAGCTACGAGGTGTTACAGAATGAGACGTTTTACTCTGTAAATCTGGGAGTGTAATGATTTCAGAGTTGAATTTCAGGTGTTAATTTGGCGAGGCAATTCTGCAGCTAATCCGTGAATGTTGTAAAGGGTGATTATGTAGTGTACAGAAAGGAAAATTCATGTATCGTGGATTAATTTTCCTATGCTAATTAGAGTATTATTTCAGGTATTTGTGAACATTTTCCGGTAGTGAACAGTAACTCAACCGTGAACAGTGTTTTCCGGCGGCAACCAGGTTCAGTTCAACTGGAGTTGGTACCTCCGGTTGCCATATCCATTATTTGTCCATACAATTGTAGTTATATTTTGCTGACTTTACACCTTTGAATAATTTATTAGTTCATACTCGTTTTCGTGGCTTTGGTTAGTGATGGTAGACTAGGGTCATGTTCTCGTTCGGGGACGGGGGCGAGGGTTAGGAGGGGTAAGTGGGTTAAAGGAGCGTCTAGGTTGAGAGTAGGTTCTTGGAACATTGGGACGTTAACTGGGAAGTCCATAGAGCTAGTTAAGATTCTTAAGAAGAGGAAGATTAATATAGCTTATGTCCAAGAGACTAAATGGGTAGGTCCTAAAGCTAAAGAGGTAGACGGGTATAAGCTGTGGTTCTCTGGTAGGTCGAAGTATAGAAATGGGACGGGCATTTTAGTAGATAGTGATTTAAGGGATCAGGTGGTAGAGGTTAGGAGAGCAACTGATAGGATGATGTCGATTAAAGTGGTCGTTGAAGGGCTCACTTTGAACATTATTAGTGCATATGCGCCGCAAGCAGGCTTAGGCGAGGAGGAGGAGAAGAGACGCTTTTGGGAGGATTTGGACGAGTTGGTGGGAGGCATACCACCTACTGAGAAGTTATTCGTGGGAGGTGATTTCAATGAGCACATCGGGCCTATTTCGAGAGGTTATGATGATGTGCATGGAGGCTTTGGCATCGGGGACAGGAATGGAGGAGGAGTCTCACTTTTGGATTTTGCAAGAGCTTTCGGGTTGGTGATAGCCAATTCGAGTTTCCCAAAGAAGGAGGAGCACTTGGTAACCTTCCGTAGTTCAGTAGCTAAGACTCAAATAGACTTTTTACTCCTTAGGAAGGACGATAAAGGTCTGTGCAAAGACTGTAAGGTCATTCCGAGCGACTACCTTACAACCCGACATAAGCTCTTGGTGATGGATTTAGAGATCAAGATGACGAGGAAGAAGAGGGTCGTGGATGACCGACCTAGGATCAGATGGGGGAGTTTGACCACGACTAGTGCCGTGGAGATGGGAGAGAAATTGAAGGTTATGGGGGCCTGGGATAGTAGTGGGGATGCGACCAGTATGTGGGATAGGACGGCTAGTTGCATTAGGGCGGTAGCAAGGGAGGTGTTGGGGGTCTCGACAGGAAGTCGTGGCCAGCATCGAGGGGACTGGTGGTGGAATGGAGAAGTTCAAGGGAAGGTGGAAGCAAAGAAGGTGGCGTATGTGAAGTTGATAGAAAGCAAGGATGAGGTGGAGAAGTGGACAAATAGGGAACTTTATAAGATGGCGAGGAAGGAGGCGAAGTTGGCGGTTTCGACGGCAAAAACGGCAGCTTTTGAACGCCTTTATGCCGAACTAGAAGAGAAAGGAGGGGATCAGAAATTGTTCAGGCTAGCCAAGGCGAGGGAGAGAAAGGCATGTGATGTGGATCAAGTGAAGTGCATCAAGGATGAGCATGGCAAAGTATTGGTAGAGGAGACTCTCATTAGACGGAGATGGCAGTCATACTTCTCCAAACTCTTAAATGAAGAAGGGGACAGAGACATTGTGTTGGGAGATTTAGAAAATACAGGAAGGCGTCACGATTTTGGGTATTGCAGGAGTATTAACGTTGAGGAGGTTAAGGGTGCTATTCGTAGAATGCGCAGGGGAAGAGCGACCGAACCTGACGAGATTCCTGGGGAATTTTGGAAGAGCGTGGGCCAGACAGGTTTGGAGTGGCTGACTAGGTTGTTTAATGTCATCTTTAAGATGGCAATGATGCCTGAATAATGGAGGTAGAGTGTAATGGTCCCTCTATACAAGAACAAGGGAGATATCCAGAGTTGCAACAACTATAGAGGTATCAAGCTGCTAAGCTATACTATGAAAGTGTGGGAAAGGGTGGTGGAGATGAGGGTGAGTAAAGGCGTGTCTATTTCAGAGAACCAGTTCGGATTCATGCCGGGATGCTCAACTACAGAATCCATCCATCTTGTGAGGAGACTGGTCAAGCAGTATAGTCCTGATCGACGAGACTCGTAGCGGAGTTAACGCTAAGTTGGAGGATTAGAGACAAACTCTGGAGTCTAAAGGGTTTAAGCTGAGTAGGACAAAGACAGAGTACTTAGAGTGTAAGTTTAGTGAAGCACCTCAGGAGGCTGGCTTGGAAGTGAGGCTTGGTACCCAAGCCATCTAGAAGAAAAGTAGTTTCAAGTATCTTGGGTCTATTATGCAAGGCAGCGGGGAGATTGACGATGATGTCACACATCGTATTGGGGCAGGGTGGATGAAATAAAGGCTTGCTTCCGGAGTGCTATGTGACAAGAAGGTGCCACCACAACTTAAGAGCAAGTTCTACAAAGTGGTGGTTAGACCGACTATGTTGTATGGGGTGAAGTGTTGGCCAGTTAAGATCTCTCACGTCCAAAAGACGAAAGTTGCCGAGATAAGAATGTTGAGATGGATGTGTGGCCACACCAGGAGTGACAGGATTAGGAATGAGGATATTCGGAACAAGGTGGGAGTGGCCTCGGTGGAAGACAAGATGCGAGAAGCGAGATTGAGATGGTTTGGGCATGGGAAGAGGAGAGACACGGATGCCCCAGTGCGGAGGTGTGAGAGGTTGGCCATGGATGGTTTCAGACGAGGTAGGGGTAGGCCGAAGAAGTATTGGGGAGAGGTAATTAGACACGACATGACGCAGTTACAGCTTACCGAGGACATGACCTTAGATAGGAGGGTTTGGAGGACCCAGATTAGGGTAGAAGGCTAGTAGATAGTCTCATTATCCTGTCTTATTAGTAGTTGCATTATCGTAGTATAATTTCTTGTGCTCTGATTTATGCTATTATCTGTTATTTCCTGTGCTTTGATTATTCTATGTTATCTGTGTCGCTTGCGTTACTTCATTCCCATATCGCTTTGAATCTCTTAGCCTTATCTGACCTCTTTTTATGCTTTTTTTATTGAGCCGAGGGTCTTTCGGAAATAGCCGTCCTACCTTGGTAGGAGTAAGGTCTGCGTACACTCTACCCTCCCCAGACCCCACGTTGTGGGATTTCACTAGGTTGTTGTTGTTGTTGTGTTGTTGTAATTAGAGTATTATTTCTATCATTTCATGTCCATATTAGTTGTTTGTCACTGTGTTTTTCATTTTATGTTTATTTTATTTTATTACCAATAGTCTATCCGGACATGATTATTTTATTATTTATGTTTTAAAGTGACATAACACCGGATTATTGAATCGCAATCAACTTATATTCTATGACAAAATCATTGTTGATTGTTGTTCATCAGTGCTTGTTGATTTGTGCTTGTCATTTTTGTGATGTATAATGGCACAGAACAAACCTTGGCTGGAGGGCAGAATTTGGCCGTAGTACAAAACTTACAAGAATTGTCGAAGTACAAAACTTGACCGGAATATAGAACTTGGCTGAAGTATAAAATCTGGCAGGAAAACAGAGCAGATCACAAATGCCGCAATCGACTCTAACCCGTTCTTGTAGGAATTCGGCACCACAGGGAAGCTTCGCCTCAAGGACGTCCGAGTAAACAAAAAGGAAAGGCACAGACTACTTTGGAAGACTTCATTTCCCAACAACGAGATTGAAACATGCTGATTAATGAGGCATTGTTAGCCTTAACCAGGAATGCAGATGCAGAACCCACTGTGCAATCAAGAGTGAAACCAGCCAAGAACACTCTGAATTTTGTATAGGAAGCCCTAGTACCGAGTGATTTCCCGGTAACTAGAGGTCGGACGCTCAGGGACTGGTGAAACAGGTCAAGGCACTGATGCCCCGAACTATATAGTTCAATCTTAGCTCTGCTGGAGATCCTTTTGAAACAAATCAAGGAGAAAAACAAGTTTATCGATCAAATCCTCAAGGCGATCCTCTCTACCACCGTGGAATCCAAGTGCTACACTTCTACACATACCCAAGAAACTCAAGATGTCGGACCTCGCAAAATACGACAGAACCACTGATTCCCTGGACCAAGTCACAGCCTATACAATTAGGATCAAAGGGAATGACTTAACAAAGCCAGAGATAGAGTTGGTGCTAGTCAGAAAGTTTGAGGAAACACTCACAATGGGAGCATTAACCTAGTACTCGCTCTTACTCAAAAACTCTACAGGGTCATTTGCAGAATTAGTGGATGCCTTTATCAAGACTCATATTGGGGCCCAAAAGGTGGAAAAGCGGATGCAGGACATCTTCAAGACACAATAAGGAGCTTCTGAGTTACTCCGGGACGTCATGGAACGAGGAGAAGGATAGAAATAAGTCGTGACAATAAGAGACTAACCGAACGGTTCATGGGTTTTCTTGAGCAAACACACTTCATATAAGTCGATTTGGAGGTAGCTCTTCTGATTTTGATAAATACTATCTGGGCCATTTTGCGGAAATCTCTTGGTGATAGTAATCACTTCCCTGGTATTTTTGGTTTAAATGAAATATTTGGTATCCTATCAAGTTGTTCCTGCTATTTTCTTGTGCTTTTCTTGACATGTTGGGATTACTTTATTTTACCTTTTAAAAAGTGTTTGGTTGACAACGTAACGTCCTACTACTAGATATCACAGTCACTAAACAGGTTGTCAAATACTTGTAGCCATAAGATTAAGCACTGGATTAGCATTCTTGATGCTTTAAGTGGTTCGATGATTGCTGGTTTAAAGGACCATGTATAATAGATCTTAGCGTGGGATAAAGGGGAATCCAGTTATGCGTCCAAAGATTAAGAGTGTCTCCACTGCCAGGATACCGGGCCACAGCTTGTGAACAGAAATGACCTTTTAGAATGCTATGCCAAATAAAGGATGTAAGGAACGGAGGAGAGTGGTTCGATGATTTTATGAGAGACTTGAGAAATGAACACTTATTCCTCAAAATGAAGTTTATTTCATAAGTTTTTACTCCAAAATTTTGTAACTAATTTCAAATTTTTTCTTTTCTTTCCTATAGCTTTCTAGCATACAAAAATCTAAAAATTATGTTGACCAGACAAATTTCTGAAATTGTTTATGGCTAATATATAGTTGCCTAATTTCTTCTAATATTTCTTTATATTCTAGCCAGATGAGTGTTACTTTTTATTATTTTTAAAATCTCAAAATTCTTTAATACATTTGTTAATAAATATCAGTAAGACTAATCAATACTCCATCCAATCAAAAATTGTGTCCACTTAGGGTTTTTTTCTTGAGTAAAAAAGAGTGTCCACTTATCAAATCAAGAAAGAATTAACCTTATTTTTTCAGATTTATCCCTAGTAAGTACTATGTGATCAAATCCCAAAACCTATTTAATTAGGGGTAGTCTAATCAAATTACCTCTTTTTGCCTAGAAGTTAGTATTTTCTTAAAGAGTGTGCAAATGACTAAGTAAATACTCTTTTTGATCCGGAGGGAGTATTACTTATGAATAATACTTAAATAATAATGAAAGGTGAGAGGAGCTGGGTAATATCAAGAGTCTTCGATAAATATTAATCTTCTTTGTTTCATACTACTAATTAATATTAACGATGAATAATATTTAAAGTATTAATGTAGGTGAGCAGAGTTGCATAAATTCAAATGTCATTCAACAAATATCTAACTTTTATGAAAATTAATTGAATATTAGTTATTAATTGACCTGAGGGTCTTTCGGAAACTTCCCTACTTTTCAAGATAGGGATAATGTCTGCGTACATTTTACCCTCCCTAGACTCTACCTGCTGAATTACACTGAGTATGTTGTTGTTGTTGTTGTGCGTACTTTCGGGCCCAATTTTAAGTAAATGATCTGAAATAGTCCTTAGGCCCAAAATAAAGACAAGCTCTAGTCAAAATTTAAAATTTCACTCTACACTCTCTCTCCCACTTTTCTGCCGCCGCCGCTTGCTTTGGGTTTACTCACGCTTCTTTTCTTCTTCTTATTAGATGAATTGGAAGTCTCTCAAAGTAACTATTTTCCTCGTAGAATATTTCGATGAAACTTGTTTTCATAAAAAGAGCACTCTAGATCTAGCATAGTTAAAGATCCAAGTTTTGGCAATCTCCGTAGTATCTGCGTAAGCTTTGATTGATCAACCCATCATGGCTTCTAAAAAAACATGATCAACATTGAATAATAAAAAATATCCAGACAAAAGTCATTCTCTTACGTAAAATGAAAAACATAAGAGATATCTGAAAAATGCGCGTTTGAATTGAGAAGCTATGGATTAAAAAACTACACATAGTAAAGAAAATAAAATCAATGTGTTATCTAAAATTCAGGGATTCAAGATGAATCAGATGCTTTAGAACTGAGCAGGAGCTTTGACAGAAAAAGCTCCAGTTATTCAGTTTAGGTTTAATGGAGGATAAGAGATGAAGATAGAGATAGAAGTAAAGACTTGTATTATGTTTCAATTGATGATTGTAATCTCTATGATACAGTGCTTTATACGAGTGAAAGGAAATATAAAAGACTGTTAACTAACTGGCAGTTATTAATCTAACAACCTTGCTGACACGGCACTTCTGCCAGCCAATTCTTAACAAACTTCTGGAAATTCAATTAACTCTGAATTTCAATTCTCAATTTCATGTATCAGTACTCTCTACAATAGAAGATCTTTGACCACAAAGATCAAAATCTAGAAATCTGGTCTTGAGAGTGTTCAAGTACTCCCAAGTGGCATGATCTGCAGTGAGGCCTACTTATTAACCAATGCTTGTGCCACAGCCCTGTTCCCCGTCTTAATCATTCTTCTCTGTAATATAACCTCTGGATTAGGACAATGAATGGTAAATTTACCTCCTCCAGATCTAATGGAAATTATGATAATTCTAATGGCAACTTGTGGTGAACAAGACGATCACACCTAAACTTTGTTAAATCATCACCCATATCTTCATAATTTTGCAAATGCTCCCAGAAGTGACTGATATGTCAGTTCTATAACTAAGCATTCAATTTCTAGCAATGTCAAAGTACACCGTTGTTTTGGCTGGATTGATGTTAGTCGCACAGTTAGCAATCAAGATACCTACAATGTTGATTCTATTTTGTTTCTTGGCCATAATGCAAAAGGTATTAAACTTCCCTTCTACATTGGCAGTAGCACCGTTACTGCACAAGAGAGAGCTAAGAAAGTCTTTTTAATCTCCATGTCATGTTGTTCATCAAGTTCCATTTTCTTGTAGTCATCTACAACCAATTCTTTATGAATTTTTCCTTCAAGTGATTCAACAGCAAATATCTCACACCTACCTAACTCCACTTTCTCTAGCTTTACTTCCATTCGGATGAAGGAATTCTCACCATCTCGATTGGTTTTGAATTCCTCTGCACTCTTGTAAAGGAATCATTTTAACTGCTCCACCAAGATTAAATTCTTTTTCACCAATTCCATTTGTCTGTTCCAAGCTACTGATTGTCAAAGCTCTTTTCTATCCCAAAAGATGTCGACCTTATCCCAAGTGACGGGGCAGAAGACTGTAACAGTAGAAACTGAGTGCGTCTCTTCCCTTGCGATCACCCTTTTTCTCAAGGGTGAAATATGAACTAGAGATTTGAGAATTGACGGCCTCTAATTGTGCAGCAATATGACAGTTCACAAGGTATATCATATGATCATACATTCTCATACTCAATATTATTGCTTTCCTGTTCCCAATCACATCCCAAGTTGCCAGTGATAAAAAACCATCAATTCATACTTTTACTCTTCCCTCTGCAATTAGTATTGGTCTTTCCTCTGTTATTAGAAAGCGTGATTTCTCAATCTCTTCACATGGGCAGGTCTTCTTATCACTCTCCAAGTTTAATCATAAATCGATGGAAGTCATGATCTTGGGGAGAATTGTATCAGAACGAGCTTGCCATGAGAGCACTTCTTTCTAAGCAGCTCCTGAATAAACATCACAAGTTGTGCAGTTAATTGCTTTTTTCACCCCTGGAAGCCCAATTCGATCATTTTTGAATTCAGAGAATTGCTGCTGACCTTTATTATCAACAAACTTATCCAATTCCCATTGCTTTGCACCAACTCCATTATGCTTCTCGTTTTTCATTATCCTAAATCATATTCTCATATTCCAATATGAAGCCATTACAAGAACTCACCTTAAAGTAACCAGCCAAAATAGGGTACCAAGAAGCCACATGTACATAATCAGATATCATAATATTCATTGACATCTCATTTTCCTCAGGCATTTGATCGAACATGTAAGGGGCGACTACATCTCTTTCAAATTTTGAATTTACATTAAGAACAAACAGATCAAAATCTACCTCAGGGCCTTCTAGAACTTGAGAAGGAGAGAATTAGGGATGCATAAAGAGTCCGAGCGTCCCAGCTTGCAGATCCTTCTTATTTCTTGTTCTCACTAACGCACCTTCATTGGAACTAGTTTCTTCACTGTTTAGAGAAGTTGTGAGCACCTTGTTCTCATTTTTTATGGAAAGAACATCAAGAACCAAGCCTCCAAATTTCCTCATATTACTGTCCATATCATGGTGAAGATAAGGTAAGGCTGTGATTCTTGCTCAAAAAACAGACCGAACGCCTTCGAGTTATTGGCTCGTCCAACCCGGCAGCATTCATGAGTCGCATTTTACCCATTAACATCTTAGAAGATTTCACAAAACCTTTATCACTTAGTTTTTTATTGTCGATCAAAGTCAGAGTGGGGAGGGAATGTTTATTTACAGTTGTTGTAGTACAACTTTTCATTTCCTGTTCGGTCTTTCAATAAGTAGTCAGTTGCGGGTGTAATCAGACTCAGGGTCAGACTTAACATTGATTGAAGCAGCTGTTGGAGAGAAGGCATAACTGAAGGTGCATCAAGAGTTCCATCTGCAAAAGTATCTACATCACTTTCATTTTCCATGAAATTTTTTTGTTAGAAGCATGTCTTCAAGAAGTTCAGATTCTGTTGTTGAAGAATTTGTATATTCATCAAATTGTGGCTGAAATTGTTCCTCCCTGTTGCTGCTTCAAGATCCATCTATCTAACAATTCCAGTGCACTTTTCAAGCCTTCTTCCACATTTTTGAGTTTAATTTCAATGTTTACGATATGATTTTTGAAAACTTGACATTCTTCTACAGTCTAAGAGATAATTCGAGTAAATCAGCTATAAAAATAAAAGGAAGAAGATGGAATAGAAGTTGAATAGAATATAACTGAATTATATTTTCATAGATGATTGTAATCTCTATGATACAGTGATTTATACTGTCACGACCCAACTCGTGAATCGAGCGGGCACCCACACTAACCCTCCTGGTGGGCGGACCTATCGAGCGGGCACCCACACTAACCCTCCTGGTGGGCGGACCTTTCCCTCATAGCATGCCATTAGATCAAATGCGAAAATGGAAACAGAAACAAGCTAAATCTCAATAGACATATAAGATAATAATGTAAGTGCGGAAGTAAGAAATACTACAACCCAAGGATATAGTCTGAAGCTAGTACAAGAGCTACTAAAATAAATACATAGTCTGAATAGAGTACTATAAGTCTCAAATGCTAGAACTATTGTCTCATGAGTAAAGAGAAGACAAGTATGCAAAGAGGAGTCTCCGGACTGCGGATCCGGCAAGTGGCTCACCCTGGAAGCTCTGACAAATAGGCCTAGGGATCACTCGCGAGGCTGAGATGTGAAACCAGTAACAAACTCTGCACTCAAGAAAAAGTGCAACAAGAGTAGTATGAGTACAAACACACGTATTCGTAGGTATCATAGGCCGACAACGATTAGTTTACATATACAAAGGAAAGAAACTAACATGTAGGCAGATAAGCAATCAAGTACTCAACAGTCTCAAGTGTAAGAGCAATCAAATGTACAATATCAGTTAATGTATAAGATCAACCAAATGTATAAGATGACATGTACATAGTCAAGGATAAATGAGTAAATGTATATACAATGCGCTGGCCAACTTTCCAATCTGCACACACATGCTAAGGGCAATGCCTCATAGCCATGACCCATGGGGGACTCGCGAAGTCCATGTACCCCTCGTCCAGGCAAATGACCTCGGGTACGAGCATTCTCTCGCTCCGATAAATGACCTCGGATCACTAGCACATATTTTTGCTCCGGTAAAAACCTCGGAGCAAGACTCTCCTTTTATGCTCTCCGGTGAAAACCTCGGAGGCTACTCTCTCTCACTTATCATCATATCCAAACACAGTTCATATCAAATCATCATATGAAATAAGAGTGCATGACATCAACATCAACAGTAATTCATATAAAAAATTCATCGGTACTTGCCAGAAAGTACACATCACAAATCATGTCATTTTCATATTCCTTCCCTTCCGGATGATAGGTGAAATATCAAGAGAGAGATGAATGCAAAGACACATCACAAACATAACACATATCGCGACAATCCCACAAAACATCTGACAATACCAACCTAGTTGGATTTCACCTCCACATCACGCCCGAAGGCATATCATGCTTTCCCCGTCAATAACTAACATTTACATATGCTTCGCTAATCGGAGTCTAACCAAAAAGGTAAGTCGTAACTTACCTCTCAAGCCGAACAGGTGCTACGAACCTCAAGCCAAAGCCTTTCCCTTCCGAATAGCTTCCAAACGATCAAATTCTATCAATTCATTATCCTACATTAGATTCTGAGACTAAGATACCCATATTGCCATAGTATTATTTGAAATCGAAAACAACCCTTAAAAAGGAAATTCGGGCCCGCAAAGGCAAGGGCTTTTAGCGGTAAATTAGGTTACCCAAAGTCTAGAGAGTCCAAAAAACAAGATTCATCACAATCTAACCTCAATTTAGCATTAATTTCCTTATTTTGTTAAAAAAACCCAATTTATAGGAAAAAAACCCTTATTTTCCATAACCAAAATCTTAAATAAAAGAGAGATTCAAGCTTAACAACTAGTTGCCCCAAAGATAAAATGACTAGATTTAAGGAGATTTCCCAACAAAACATGATTTAGCGTAAAAGATGGTTCAAAATAAACCTAGGGTTCATCACCGAAAAAACCCCCAACTAAAACATGATTCTCTAACATGATTTCCCCATTTTAATGGTAACATAAACAAATTAAGAAGGTATGAAACTTACTCAATGGAGAAACCCTATAAAAGACCAACAAAATCGCTCTTTAGAACTCCTTTTAATACTCTAATTTAGTGAATGAAAAGAAAGGTTTCGAATTAGGGCATTTATGTTTCTAATTTCAGCGATTCTCGCATCTGCGGCTCCCTATCCCGCAGACGCAAAATCGCATCCGCGGACAATTCTCCGCGGATGCGGACTCACTTACCAAATCATCATCTCGCATCTGCGGACCAAATCCTGCATAGGCGAGTCTGCAAATGGGACCCCAAGTCCGCATAGGTGGCACACCAGAAACCAGAATTTTTTGGTTTTTCACCAACTTCAACCCAAAACTTGACACTCATCCGAGACCTCTCAGATACAACCTAAACATGCATACCAATGTAAAAACACGCTACGAACTCACCCGTGTCTCGGGAACCGAACCAACCCCTCTACTAAGTTATAATCGATTCGTCGGACCTCATGGAATCGACGAAATTCCCAAAAAGGTGCATATACACAAAAGTCAAAGCGTATACACAAAAGTCAACTTTTGGTCAACCATTTTTCACTTTAAGCCTCTAATTTTCTCAAATTTTGACCAAGACTCACCCGACTACCTCGGGAACCATTCCACCCATCCCCACAAGTCAAACACGCTCTAATAGAGCTAGGGAAAGGATCGACAGGGATAAAAGGATCAAATGGCTAAACAACCAAATGGGTTGTTACATACACGAATGAAAACAAATATAAAAAATTGTTACTAACTGGCAGTTACTAATCTAACAACCTTGCTGACATGACACTTCTGCCAGCTAATTCTTAACTAACTTCTTGAAATCCAATTAACTCTGAATTTCATGTATCACAATGTTTGCCAAACAATTTGAAGTGTAATTGATCAATTACCAAGGGCTTAGAAGGCGATGAATTTGGTTTGTGCTCCTTCAAAGAAATATCTCCAAAACATGTATAATATGTGTATAATAATGAGTATACGTTGATTATACATTTATTATACGCAATACAATAATGATAGATTTTCTATACACATATAGTAGGGAAATATATCCTACACAATAATGATATAATTTATATACGTATGATACATTTTTTATATAATAATAAAATAATTTCTATACATATGCTAGAATTAGTTTTAAAAAAGACCGTGAAATGAAGTTATTTTGAAAAGACTAAAAAACGTCTTTTGAGTTTCTTGGACCATTCGCTTGGCCCATTCGGTGTCAATTGTGTTTTCACATGTATCAATTGTGTTTTGACATACCTGACGGTAGTGGGAAAGGAGAATAACTTGCACTGATGTTCAGAATTAGTAGTAATAATGGCGAACAAAAGTATCTCTTTGCTTTCACATTTCAGCTCTTTTACTCCACAGCTCCAGCTAGTTCCCGTGCCAATGTCTTGGTGGACTTTATGGTGAACTCACTTGGCTTCTCAACAGAAGAAGCCATTTCTACCAGCTCCAAGGTATCTTGTTCAAGACTCAGAAACTATGAGCCCCATTTGTTACTTGATGTCTTTGACCAAATGGGTACTAACAAATTACAGATCAAAACCCTCATTTCTTCTTCCCCTAAATTGTTGATTTGTCGTGTTGACAAAAACCTTCAACCCAAAATTAAGGTTTTACAACAACTTGGCTTATCTGGCTCTGACCTTGTTACATTAATCAAGAAAAATTTCGAAATACCAGGTACTATATCGAAATTCATACTTACATAGACAATGCAAATATTATATTATAACATATGTAAAAGAGCTAAAACCTTATTGCTTTAGCCTTTTTTTAAAAAATAATTTACTTGCCGACCATCAGAGGTGTTCCATTCACTCAATCAGAGTTCAGATGCTTGAATTTTTATTTCTATCCAGTTTGATTACTTTCATAGTTCATCTTGTCATACTAAAGTGTCCACTCCACAACAAATTTGATAAATGGAGGATTCTGGTGATTTGTGTGCTTAGAAATTACGTTCATAGTTCAAAGTATACATTGAAGTGTACTCTATCGACAAACATTTTCCTTTTATATTTTGGGTTCTGTATTCTCATATTGGTGAAGATTTCTTGTGATTCCTTTCGGTTCTGCCATCCACCTGACCTTCAAAGATAAAAAAAGAAAATTGCAATTTTCTATCCAAGCCGAACAAACCGAAGTTACCGAAACCATCATCTGTACGATATCCAGTCTTCTCCTAATTGGAGATTACTTGACACTATTGTGGCTCGATTGCTCATTTGCTCATTTGCTTCTTCCTTTGGGCATGAAGTGTTTGCTCAAAGATCTTTTGGATCCGTCGTTGTACTGTGTTATGTAGCTGCCTAGGCCCTCTGTTCTCTTAATCCTGTGAAGCGTATCTATTGGTATTGGCAGCACATGGCTTCTCTTAGTTAACGTTGTTCTATTATAGTACTGGAATCTTAATTTGGATTATATCATTGGGATAACTGTCGGACATTTACCTGGAACAGTCTTGGTTTTTGTGTAAGCTAGTTCTTTAATACGCTATTCCGTCATGATCTGAACCAAAGTGTTAAGAGAACTACATGCTACCTTTTAAGAATGAGATGCTTGAGGTATTTATGCATTAGAAATAGAAGCTAATAGATAATTCTTTTTGGTAAGATGTGTGGAGTATAGCAATTTTTTTTGTTTGTTACTGTCATAGAAATCAATCAAAACTCAAAATCGAAAACGTGCTTATTTCCTTGCGCCGAGATGCTTGATGTAAATGTAGAAGGAAGTAGCAGAAATTTCTTGCCCTTAATTTTTCATTTTTTGAATGCATATCTCAATCAGTACAACATATTCATTTTTCCTCATGTTGGCTGAAACCTCAAGCCCTTCTACTTATGCATTGCTACGCAGAGAACTGGATGAAGGTCTTTAGTTTGTCTTATTTTGGCGCAACTAGAGCTGTAATGATTGTCTCATGTTGGAAACTCATATAGATAACAGCTTTTTAAAAAGAATCCCACTGGCCAATCCGCACTTTGTTTTTGAAATACAGCAGCACCAAGAGAAAACAGTCTACAAAGAAAAGAAATGTTGCTTAAAATAAACTGCAAGAAGCCTTCTGTTTAGGTCTTGGCCAAATTACTTGGTGTTGCTCTCCTTGAAATCACATTTGTAAGAAAACTCGGCCTTGGATTCTGTCTAGCTGTCTGTGGAAATTGGCTGGACTCTTGGAGTGAGAACGCCTGAGGATTCCTCAAGTTGAACAACGATTAAAAATAATGTATCCAATAGTATCTTTGGGATGAGTTGCTTTTCTATCCTTGTCCGTTCTTTGTCATTTGAAGCATATGAAATTGGTTACATAGAAAACACACTTCCATGTGTTTATACGCTGTGTTTTTTTTTTTTAGGAAAGACAAGTGTATGCAGTATATGTGCTCTTACCTTTTGGTTTTAAATTCTTCCAACTCTTGTATGACTTATTTGTTTTGCATACCAAAACAATTGAACATGGTTACTTCCAGTAACCAGATGGATTCAGTCTTAGGAGCTCCATCATTTTTTACTTTCATGGCACTTAAGATTGTGGGTGTTTTCTTAGTAGTGATGTGGTGATCTCAACACCTTAAAATGAAGATGCATACCATTTTTTCTAGTCCTAGGTTCTTCCCTAGAATTAGTTCAAAATTGAGCACATACATCCAAGTTCCATTCATGAAATTGATCGATCACATTGTTATAAGCTATTTGTTCTAAATTGGAGATTAATTAGGGCGATGTATGATATTTGAAAGACTTTCTGTAAGGATTTTCCCACATTGGTCTATACTACTGTTAATTCTGTCATAGATTCTTTCATTTTGGTCTATCCACTTTGCTCACTTTGTCTCTGCTAGAGATATGTTCGACATATTTTGACATTGCTTCCGCAGTGACCAAAAAGACTAGGTGATTGATTCATAAAAATAAAATAAAGAAGATTAAGTGATTTCTACTCATTTGCTTAAGCCTTGGGGGATAAAATTATTCGGTATTTGTGCTGATGTGGTACACTCAAGCTGGTTTGAACACCATATTAAAAAGACTTTCAGTATTTCTTCATTTACAATAGCAATAACAACATAAAAGGCCACTTTCAGTAGTCAAAGAATTCTGAGTTTGCTTAGTTAGGAGCAGTGTTTTAAAAGACAGTTTCAGGGCTAGCCTCGGGCTCATCCCGGGGCGGGCCACTGCAAAACGCCTCGGGACTCACGTGCAGGGCTTAGTTCATATGAGGCTTACGCCTCAAGCGCCTGACTATACGCCCTAAACACGCCTAACGCCCAACGCTCGGGAGTTGCCTAACAATTCTTACACAAATTATATCTTAAATTCCTTAATTAGAATCGTTGACCCTTATAATTCTTTAACAAATGAATGATACTTAATAGTTTTTCACCTATAGAAATAAGAAGATTGGTATAACTCAAATAACAAGTCGTAGTATTGCATACATTTGAGAACATTGTGAGGGTGAATATCACTTTATATTTCTTTTAAAAATACATAACCGAATTGTACATTTTCATTTGTCATTGGTCTTTTGTCCTATGTATCAAGATTATCATATTTTATTATTTAGCTATTTGAAAGTAATTTTATTTTTATTCGTGAAGGAGTTGCGTTTTAATTATAATACTGAGATAAAATGAATAGTATGATAGCAATATTGTTTTTAGAAAATGTGAATTTTTCATTGTTTGAAAGTTAAGATGTTATAGTTGATTTGCATTTCATAATAGTTTTTATTTCATTGTATTGTTTATACTTGTAAAATTATGGTGTATATAATTACAAGTTATAAGTGGCGTATAATAGATTGCTTTAATTAGTCTTTTTCTGAGGATCGTGAATTTTTCATTGTTTGAAAGTTAAGATGTTATAGTTGATTTGCATTTCATAATAGTTTTTATTTCATTGTATTGTTTATACTTGTAAAATTATGGTGTATATAATTACAAGTTATAAGTGGCGTATAATAGATTGCTTTAATTAGTCTTTTTCTGAGGATCTTTCATTTGTTTATTTACAGCTTTCTTTTATTTTTATGTAATTTTATCTATTTAAAAGTATTTATTGTAATTATATTATTTTATGAAATACTAAAAATTAAATATCCATGGGGCTTACGCCTCACCGAGGCATATGTAAAACGCCCCGCCTTATGCCCCAGTTTTTTAAAACACTGTTTAGAAGCAACTTGTCACTCTATTGATAAACATCACCGAGGCATATGTAAAACGCTCCGCCTTATGCCCCAGTTTTTTAAAACACTGGTTAGAAGCAACTTGTCACTCTGTTGATAAACATTTGGGTAATTGGCAGGACTTGCTTCACTTGATCTTTGGTTTGTGCGGTTTGAGTGTAGCTCAAACACAGACGAATCTGATTTCAAACACTGTCTAGCATTTGCCGGTAGGTTTCAGGAGAAAACGCCATCTCGAGGCCCTTTTTATAGCCACAGAATTATCATAGCAGGTATACGATCACAAATTTTAAATCTCTCGTTTTTTCTTAAAAGAGTAGAAGTCTACTACATAAATTGGAAGGATGTCAGTAATAAGCTCTTTGTGTGTTCCGTAAACAAGTGTAATGTTAAAATGATTGAAATGTTGTTCAATCAATTTTCAAAAAATATACTAAATACAAAGAAAATGAAGTTTCTGCACCAGTGTAAAAATTTCCAAATGGGATTCTAGTTTCATCTGATTCACCAAAGAGATGCACTAGCTATAAATCCATATATAAACATGTCGGAGTCCCGAGGAATGCGTAGAAACTTTCCGACTCGATGCATTGCATTCTCAAGCCACTCCATCTTTTTCAGAAGAAGAATCTTTGGATATCGTAGAATATGCTTCTAAATATCCTTCCCTAAAAGCCCAAGATTTTGCTACATTGTGACATTACTTGAGGGGCATTATACCAAAGGATTTTAGAGTCTTTCTTAATGGCCTTAGCAAGAGAATCATCATTCGTGTATTAGGGGTTGAAAAGGCCTCTGAAATAGTGGAGAATTCCACAAACTCTAGAAGAGCAATTTTAACTTCATTCAGATATGCATCGGTCATTTCAGTGGCAAAATAACCTATATTTTTACTGAATACTACGTTTTTCTTTTTGCAAGGTTACACTAATTATTATATTTTTATAGCATGGCACTCGAGCCAATTTGCAAGATTATACTCAATATTATTTCACAATATTATTCTTGAAACTGCCAAGCACATCTAATCCATTGTGAATGAAGCACCCTGCAAACGAGATCACAGTGCATGATCGGACTCAAGTAAGCTCAACGATGAAAGAACCATACCCCAAATACGATTCAAATAAGGCACATATTACATGTAGCAAGTTCAATTGAATTCCTTGTCGAAAGTACTACTCAAGTAAGGCAAAAACGGTTTCTTCTTTGTTTGCGTTAATTTGTTAAATCTCCTCGACATAAGAGAAACTTTTATTGCAGTGACAAAGGTGGTTCAAAAACTGCTTAGGTTACAAGCTTTAATCACAGATGTGGCATTTCTTGTATATTTTTAAATTTTCTAACCATAATCGTATACAAATCCCAAAAGGACATAGGACTGCAATTTTCATTTCTCTGGTGCAACATCAAGGACTCAGCAAGTTCCATAGATGCTACTCTTCGGTCATCGCTTCATACAGGTGAATTCATTTGGAAAGAAGACCTCGTTGCCTCCATCTGTAAAAGAACTCAAGCCAACCTGCAAAACTGTTAGGAGTCGTTTCGTATGATGGATAAGGAAAACCACTCCTAGGATAAAAATTTAGTACTACCTTATCCCTTGTTTGGTTACTAATCCTCGGATAAGTTATCCCATGATTAAAAATAATACTATAATAAGTTATCCTTGGCAAACAGTGGAATAACAATTCCAGGATAAAACAATGAAAATGACAAAAATAGCTCTGAGGTGGAGGGTATTTTTGTAAACAAACAACGTTTTCTTAAAAATTATGCAAGGCATGTTACTTTTAATACAACAAACCAAACAATCAACCAAAAATAATATTAGGATAACTAATCCCAACATAATTAATTTCAGTATAACTAATCCCAACATAACTAATCCCATAATGACTTGTCTTCAAACCAAACGACCCCTTAGAGTGCAGAACTCTTACACCAATAAGTGGAAATAAATTCATCACCAAGTACAGGTACTAGGTACCTGTTCAATTGAGATGGAACGAAAGGGTGGTCAGAAAGAGGGCAGACATAAACGTGAGAGATGACATTGATATTATTTCACAGGATAAATCAAAATTAAAAGCTTAACCTAGCCATTTCCAGAAACCTCAACATTAGTTTTTGCCTACATATCCAAAGATTTCCTAGCCCAATCTTCTTCAAGTATATGCTTACTTCTGTACTGATGGCCCCTTATGGAACAGAAACCAGTGAACTAGAATAGATTGGGAGAAGGAAAACCATTGAGTATGGGAAATGGACGAGATTTGGAGGCTCTGAAGAACCCGAACCATGACCGTCTTTCAATGCACAGTGACCTCTATCTCAAGACATTTTTAAAATAAAATTTAGACACATATTTTCTGCATATATTCTAACAAATTTATAGTTGTTATTTTCACTTCTTAATCCAAATCAACTTTAGCTATGTGTACGCTCATTGGTTCTCCTTGGTGTTACGAAGTACAGAAACCATACCACCCGTGTTTCCTGTATGCTAACAAGCATATTTCCTCCTCTGTAGGGGGACAAGAGACGAAAGAGAGTGATTTGTGTTCCCAGTTAGAATCAAGTTCCAAAACTTCAAGATTTCTACCAAAGGAGGACAGCCTGGTCGCACGAAGCTCCCGCTATGCGCTAGGTCCGTGGAAGGGCCGGGACCAGGGCCTATTATACGCAGTCTTACCCTGCATTTCTGCAAGAGGTATCAAAGTTTCTACCAAATTGTAAATTAATAACCACAAAGTTCAGCACCTTTAAATCCATTAACCAAAATACAGTCCTTCCAAAACATCAATATGATAAAGACATGTTGCAAGAATATTTGTAATAAACCAGATATGCCTTTGCCATGGGCCTCACCTCATCTTCAAAACCCTGAAGCAAGATTTTTCAGCAAGTGACGAATATGAAGAAATCAATACATCATGAGTAATCTTGAGTCAAAACCCACCAAAAAGGCAGTACACAGTAAATCAAGAACCTAGTAGCACCAAAATGCCGATGAAAATTATGGTTACCATCATAGCGGAATGTTTATGCATATATGAAAAGAATTGGTCTTCTAATAATGAAACAAATATGAATATCCTGAGGAGTTTTTGACAACCTAGAGCACAAAGGGTCACCTGCATCATGAGGGAATATAATGAAGAAAAGTCCCTATAATCAAATAAGGAAAATTATGAGATGTTATTTGGCTGATACGGATTACGCATAATCTAACATAGGCACAAGATAGCTACTTAAGTAATAATTGGAGAAGCAAACACTGAAATAAACTCCTGGGACTACATAACAAGCAATATAATGAGACTGCCATATTTTGAGAATGATTGATAAACTTACAGAGGATTAAAAGATGGCGAGATCATTTCCTTGCTTCTCAATAGCTACACAGATCTATGTGCCATGACATTAGAGGAGATGGAGATCCGAGATCCAATACTTAAGTCAATCGAGTTTCAGTTCTACAGTAACTACTGATGTTTTCTCCTCATTGGTACTTTTGCTTATACCTTATAAGGAGAAAAAAAATATGATAGGGTGCTGGGTTTGAACCGAATATAACAAAGAGCAAATAAAGTGACTAATCCAATAGTTAGTGATATGGTTTCCATCTAATCAGAGATTCACGGAAATACTTTAAACAGCTCTCGAATTATATCTGAAAAGGAAACATTATAAAAACCAGTTGATCACTTTTTGATTGTGCAGTTGAATGAAAGCTCTACTGTGAGGCCTCAAAGAATAAAATATAAGAGTTTTCTTTTGTCATAAAAAATAAGTTGTTCAACAAACTCTTTCTGTAACAGGCGAGGCGTGAAATCCGTTTTTATATCTGGCAGAAAAAGACCAGCTTCCAATGGATATGGTGCTTTGCCGTTTTTGAGTTAACCAGTGACTGAACTGGGCAATGCATCCAGTGTCAGTTTATGCGGTGGTATTTAACCAAGAAAAAGACGGAGAGGGGTGAAAGAAAATATGTGCAGTTTTCTCAACATAATAGATGCTCTCCAGGTTTCTGAAAGACTGAACCCAGAAAGTTAAGAAAGATGTTTTAAAAAACAAGTATCACAATAAGGAGGAAAATAAATCCCATCTTGCCGACACTGTTGTAGCTGAATTTAAGGTGTTTTGCATCCGTTATGTCCTTTTCTGATTGTGGTTCTCTCTCTCATTACATCAAATCCATGACAAACAGGCACCGAACCAAAGAGTGTATTTAGAAATTGTGAAATGCAGGAAAAAGTGAATGGCTTTGCTATATTAAGCATCTTGACATCCAAGCTTCTCTCCCCCTTTTTCCCCTTTAGATAATCTCGAGATCCAAACTTAACCAGGGTAAGGTAAGAGATTATAACAATCTATCCTGAAGTATTTTGCTCACCTTCTCTCGTTCATGTATTAGTGTCTTAAGCAGCAATTACACCTCATTATCAGTAATAAACAAGATTCACCCTTGTTAAGACATGTATTCACATCATTGATGTTCCAAACAGCAAAAGTGTTATCACTTTTTCTGTTGTCAAACCAAAAAAAGATTACACGATTTCGGAATGATAATGTCCTCAATTACCAGTTTCAACAACGAATGTAAAATGTTGGCACAATAGCAGCCAGAAATACAATTAAAACTAACAGTACTGGTCTGGCCAGGTAGCATGGAAAAAGTGAAAAACATTCAGTGATACTAACCAAGAAATCCCAGTATGACAAAACAATAAACTCACTATCTTATTTTGCACTTTTGATGTAAAAATCATATACCTCAGGCATCTCATCCCTCAAGGGAAGGACATAAGTTTCTAAAAACTCCCACTCAGAACACTTGATAACTGTATAAAAACATGGCACTCTCTTTATCAGCTTCTTCTCCTTTAGAAGTTCCAAGATTTTATTCCTGGGCAAGACCCGCTTCTCCAAACTGAACATCAATAGCGTGGGATGAGACGCTATGTAACTAGATTCATACCCGAGCTCCCCCATGAAAAACTTCAATACATTTCTCAGCTTCGCCTCAGATGTAGTCAAACATAAAGGAAGCCTTTGCACCATCATAGTAATATCAGAATCAGACCATCCAAAACTCTTGAAAATCCCAAGTTTCATTTCTAAACTTGACTTACTAAGCGACGAGAGCATTTCAACTCCATAAAAAAACATCCTCGAATCCGTACGAATCCCAAAATCCTTTTCCACTCTCTCCACTATATCCTCAAGCCACTCGGGCTTTTGAAGAAAAATCCTCGGGTTCCTAAGAAAAAGTTTCTCAATATCCAAACTCGAACATCCAAGATTATGCAACAACGATATATTAGGCGCCATTGCTTTATGTAAATGATAATGTAGCAATGTAGGCGCTCTCTTAATAGCTTTAACAACAGAATCATCACTACTCAATACTTCCCTAAGATATTTAAGACTTGGTTTAATGCCACTATCCAAACTTGTTCTAAAAAAAGCACCACTTCTTGAAATGACCCTAGCTAAATCCGACCCGGATAAGCCAAATTCTTCAAGAACCTTAATTTTGGGTTTAAGGGTATTTTCAACATTAGCAAACAACAAACTTGGTGCTGGAGAAACCAACATTTTAATCTGTGTCTTGTCTAAACCTATGTTTTTGAAGAAATCAAGAACTAAATAAGGCTTGTTGTTTCCAGGTTTCAAGAAAGTTACCTTATTGCTAGCAGAAATAGCTTTATCTCTGGAGTATCCAAGTGAATTCACTAGAAATTCAGGCATTAAATTGGGTTGGGCATTTGTTGTGGAAAAAAAGAGTTCCAGTTTGATGCAATACATGGAAAGGAAATGCCTTTTTGCACCATTTTTAACAAGTGTAAACATCTGTGAACGAAGACCAGTTCAATTTTGGGTTCTTGAAATGCAATTTTTAGGGTTTTAGGTTTCTTTTTTATGGAAAATGAAAATGGGTATTAGGAGAGCTTTTTGCTAAGCTTTCAAACTGGCTTATGAACATTTTTCAATTTGAAATTTTTATACTCTATTACTTGACCTAAATTGATAATTAAGAGGACCCTATATTTTCAAATCTTATTCTATCTAGTTCATTTTGTATATAAATTGAAATACTTAGGTAAAATGCAATAATTTCTTAATTTATAATTCTGAAGTTTTCATTTTATGATACCTAGAAACCTATTGAGAGTGATAATCAGGTTTATCAAGAGTTTTGGGCTAAAATTATTCCATATTTATGAGAGTAGGTCTATTTTGGTCCCTCAAATATAAACCTTAGCATATTTTAATCCCTTAACTTTGCGAAAGTGAAGCACTTTTGTTCTCTGTAACAAAATCCGTTTAAAAAAGTAACGGTGTTAAACTCATGTGACACTCACGTGACTCCTATCCATCGAACAAAACTACTAAACTCAATCGTCTTTCCCCCTACCCTCATATGCGAACGTCACCGAAAAAAGCTCTAACCTCCCTGTGAAAAGCTTTGATCGGCTGGACCGGGAAGAGAACTCAAGTGAAAAATTTAAACATTAAAAACTTCAATGTTGGGGTTTTTAAAGCTTGAAAACTCACAAATAAGTTTTTTTTTTTTTTTTTTTTTTTACAAATCAATGATGGGATTAACTACGAGTGTCATTTGAAATTGTAGTTAAAATTTAAAGCTATTCTATGAATATTTGACCCATTTCAGATGGAGTTTGGTGATTGAAGTTCGTAGGAGACGCAACCTAATTTCGTATAAGTTTGTATAATATCGTATAATTTTATATAATAGTTTGAAGTGCATACAAATACCTCTTCTACACTATTATACACTTTTATACAAGATTAATACATTTTTACAGTAAATGTAAAATACTGATACATGTTGCATAAATACTGTTACAAAAATTGATTATGCGAATGTAAAGTGAAAATATGATTACGTAGGTGCAATGTATTGTGTTGGGATGTATGTTTTTGAAAAATTCCATTTTCATTTTTTTTTTCAAATAGTGAGTGAAGTTTATGACATAAAGTCAAGGTCTTTAATTCTTTAACGCTATTCAAAAATAATTTTAATTGGGTTGCCTTCATTCTTTATATTGAACATAGTATATGATGCAATATACTTGGTATAAATATATTTTAAATAATGTTTAACATACTAGTAATCACAGTAATAATCATGGTTTACTACACAATATACTTGGTATATTGTAAATAACTTCTGATATATCAATAATATGGTTTAGGGAAAGGAAACCCAACGACCAAACACTCCTACCTCCTATCGGACCAACACTGCATATCTAGAGATTTATCATTGGCTAGGGTTTTCGAATTAATGCATGATCAAGCTTTCTTTCCTACCATAGGCAGCTGGCAAAGTCGTGTTTGATCATCGCGTGCATGCCTCTTCACAACTTCGTTTATGGGTCAATCAATTGACAGTGAAACATAGAAGGAAAAATTGGCGTTTCACACTGCTGGTAAATTCAACCAGTTTCCCGGCTTGAATCTCGTTCAATCCATAAACACCTGCATTTCCAGCTCCTACTGAGATCATTCGACCGATTTAACCTACTTGAAAATTCGTGTAAAAGTAGGTAAAAATTAAAGCGCCTATAAGCACTTTTGGTTGGAGCAATTTTTTTTTTTTACTATTTTATCCTAAATATTTGATTTAATTCTCAAAATACAATTTTAAAACAAAATTCCTAACTTTCTCTTTACTCTGTATCCAACACTCCCCTTTTTCTTTACAAAGAACAATTTATCACCACTTTTTTACAAAACACATCAACTACTCAGTACTTATTAATAATTTCAGCACTTTCATCCAAGCATGTAACTGCTTATTTATAAAATTAAATTTCAGAACTTAAAAGTATTTTTCAGCACTTAAAGCTTGTTAGCAGTTTGCAATCAGCTTATCCAAACGAGCTTTATGAGTATTAAGAAAGGGCAAGGTCACATTAAAATTATTTAAAAATTGGGGTAAAACTTAAGTCCAAAAAAATGAAGGCTCTACTTCAAGAGAAGGAATCTCTCTTGAATCTGGGACACAAGTTTTACCGCTTGTGCGTCACTCTTATGTACTTGGATTTTACTCACCCACTCTAAGAATTTCACCATTCAAGTCTCTTCCGGACCGGATGAATTCCCAAAATTGATATCAACACAATCAAGTACTTGCAAAGTGGTCCTTTCAACTTTGAGGCAGGGGAGAGTCTATGTTACACAAACAGTGACGGACTTAGAATTTTTATCAAACGGGTTCAAAATATAATTAAGTTAATATACAAAAAAAAAAAAAAAATTAATTAATTAATAATAATTAAAATGTATTACTATAATTGTCCTCTAGAAAGGAGATGGCTATGAACGTAATGAAACTTGATGTTTGGAATTTTCACCATTGAAATTTGAAAGGATCCGGCCGAGAGAAACGATGAGAAGTTTGGGAATTAGTGATTGTTTATACCTTTAAAATTATATGTATATAGAAACACTTTCCTAAGTTATAAGTGAAAGTTTCTTTTGTTTCTGGAGAAAAAGAAATATTGGAAGAGTAAAATGATATAGTTATTACAAGAGATAGCTTTCAGAAGTTAAATTGATTAGGAAATGGAAGTGCTCATGTGTTGTTGGCAAGTTTCAACTCATTAGGAAATGGAGTGCTTATGTGTTAGTGGCAAGTTTCGAACTCCGATGCTTGGTGAAAAAATGAACCCACTTAGCCGTTAGGCCAACCATGCTCTTACGTTTGAGTGGAATCAATATCAATTTATAGCTATATTTCGTCAAAGACAAATCAAATACAGCTATACATATCGTGTAATTTTTTGACGAAGTGGGTTCATATGAAATCACTTGACACTATGTAGGCCTGCCCCTGGACACAAATGACGAACTAATATCCAATAAGGTTTACGACTCACATTTTTTTTTTTTTTAATTTTGTATCTTTTGTATTTCATTTTAGAATTAGAATTGGATTTTGTTAACTGTATTCAGATTTAAACCCAAAGCTTCTAATGTTATTCGACGATGAGTATGATTTCAAGCTACCAAATCCCTTAAGTTCCAATGTTTATCTTTAAGTTTCAGTATTTTCAAACAATTTGAGCTCACAAACTACACAAAACAAGTTTCAAACATCAACAATCCACAGATTTTTGAAATTGAGTCTTCAGTTCGAAGCTCCCAAGTTCAATAGTGCTGCTTCACAATTTTTTTCTTTCAAGCTCAAATCCAATTCCATAACACACAGAGTTCATATTCAGCTACCAATCCAAATTCACACATAAAAACTTTATCATAACTTCAAAAACACTTCAACAAGTTTCAAATAAATGATTGAAATAGCAATGAACACAACAAACATATGGTTTTCTTAATTATTTTTTGTATTTCTATTTTTTCTTTTTGGAATTTTCTAATCAAATCCTAGACAGTTTTTATAGAAATAAACACTAATCCAAGCTCTGAAACTAAAAGAACACAAATTGAAATGCGGAACTGAAATAAACAAAATAGAAGATAGAGATTTAGAAAAAAAAAATCAATTAAAGGAATTGAATGAACTCTTGAAATATTAACATAAATAGCCACTCAATTAAAACTTTAATGAACCTAATCTATAAGAACAAAACGTCATGGGGAAATCATTCCCTTTACACACCACCTTAATAAAGTCTCAACCAACAAAGGAGTTCATCCTTACAATACTCTCTCAAAAGCATCATCATCAACTTATCAAAACAAGCTAAGCTACAAAATGGGAAACTAGGGAATTTTATACTAGCGCCAAAGGTATTTAACGTTACCTATAATATACTAACAAAGCCTTTAAAATACATTAGGCAAAAAATAGAAAATAAATGCTATGGAAAACTACTAGGTTCCACGAATTAGGTTCATGTAAAAAAATCTCCGAGCAAGGTTAATAACAAATAGAAAATAAATGCTATGGAGGACTACTAGGTTCCACGAATTAGGTTCATGGAGATATTTTCTGAACAAGGTTAATAACAAATAGAATTAATTGCTTGACGAAAGGGGTTTGGTTGCTGGTCTGGGTATTAGCCGAGGTAGATGAGCCGACTAAACTAGTAGCAGACCTTGCCGAGTTTACCGTGCTACCAAAATTTGTCTGAGACTGTTACAATGTCCCTTACGATTATTACTGACTTTTTACAGTTGTTGTTTTTGTTCTAAAGCCCCGACTACACTCATGGTCGTGGATAATTCAGGTGGTTTGAGCAACTGCATATCCATTCTAATTGAATCATCCAACCCCGCCATAAAAATTCCCACGTGCAAGTGTTCGGAATAAACTCATCAACCCTAGCCAACTTTTCTTGAAACTGGCGTTGATACAGTTCAATTGTACCAGTTTGCCGAAGCGTGACCAATTCGCCCACCGGGTTGCTACTTTCAGGAGGTCCAAATCATTGGAAACAATGTTTTTGAAATTCTTCCCAAATTATTGGTCACTTCCCTCGTTTAAGCTGATAATACCATAATTGTGCTTCTCCCAACATATGAAACCCAACCACTTCAACCTTTTCTGCTTCCATTGTATGTTGATTTTCAAAAATTGTTCACAGCAATATGCCCAAATTAATGGGTCGTTGGTGCCGTCGTAAGTAGGAAAATCCATCTTTGCATACCTTAGTGCTGTCGAATGAGAATTACCACTTGTTGAGTTATTCTGGTCCGCCGGATGAATAGGCAGTGATTGCCTCTAGCAGTAGGAATTGTTGATCTACCAGTCATCGGGGCGCTACTCGACTCAGTTCCATTGGTCGCTGGTTTCGTGGAGCAAATTTCCAAGCCAGAAAAGTTTTCTTGGATGACTTGGGCAATTTTCTCGCCTAGGCATTGTTCCATCGCTATAAGTTTAGAATCTCTCAATGTTTCTATAATAGCACACTCTTCTTAGAACCTGGAACTGATTTCATCGCCCATCGTGTTAGGCCCTGATACCAAATTGTTAAGACTTTTAGAGAAGGATCGAGTCACAGGAAAATCTAAATCAATTAACTTCGATTTTCCCTTGCCTTTGTTCAAATTCCTAGATCGACCTATTTTGAATATAAATTCAGCTCGTTAAAGGGAAGTTGAAACCTTAGAGTTCAATGGAAGAGAGAACTCCGATCTTTTTATTATTATTATTATTAAAATACGCTTACTGTTTTATTCCCCAAATCCCCCTTTAAATAGAGTCTTATTACAGCAAATGAAGTCTAATCCTTCTGGAATTAGGAAACATAAATCCTATTCTAGAATAACAACGATAGCTAACCCTAATCCTTAAATCTAGGAAACATTAATCCTATTCTAATAAAAATAGGTAAACAGAAAGCTACTAAAATATAATTAAATACTTAATTCAATTGGCTTCTCTTTGGCCATACGTCTTGCCCACAAACGCATCCACAACACTACCCCCTCATGTTGAAAGAGCTTGTCCTCAAGCTCGAAGGATGGATAAGCCTGTTGAAAAGAGTCAACATCCTCCCAAGTAGCTTCAACTTCTGGCATACACGACCACTGTATGAGAATCTCTCTTTTACCATGGTTGACACGAGCTTGAATCCCTACAGCAAGCAGATGAACTACTTGGCCATCCTCCACTGGTGGTAACTCTGTAAGAGGTGGAAGTTGCTCACCTTTGAACGCCTTTAAAAGGGAAACATGAAAAATGTTATGAATTCGACTATCACTTGGCAAATCCAGCTCATATGCAACCTGCCCAATTCGTCGTAAGATCGAAAATAGGCCATAAAATCTGGGAGACAATTTGTTGTGAATATTCAGCCGACTGGAAGGCAGCATGTAGGGATGTAAACGAAGCCATACAAGTTTCCCTGGAGTCATAATATTCCTTCATTCGTTGTTGTGCTGCTTGCAACCGATTTCAGATATCTCCCAAAACTATATCACGATCCAGCAATGCAGTCTCAACAACTTCTACCCAACTTGCCCCCGGTATTTATGAAAGCAAACAGGGTGGATCACGACCATAAACAACCTTGAATGGTGTGGTTTGCAGCGCCGAATGAAAAGACATGTTGTAACAAAATTCTACCTATCGGACCCAAGCAGCCCACTTTCGAGGATAATCACCAGCAAAGCAACGAAGATACATTTCCACCATAAGGTTAACTATCTCCGTCTGACCATCTATCTGTGGGTGGTAAGCAGATGCGAATTGTAATTTAGCACCAGTCAAGCGAAAAAGTTCCATCCAAAAAGTGCTTGTAAAAACCACATCTCTATCACAAGTACTAACTTCTGGTAGTCCATGTAAGCGAACAATTTGCTCAAAAAATACCTTAGCCACACTAGCAGCTGTGTATGGACGAGCCAATGGTATGAAATGAGCATATTTTGAGAACTTATCCACTACTACTAACAAGACCGACTTCCCCCAAGACTTAGGTAAGCCATTAATAAAGTCCCTTGAGATGTCTGACCAAATTTGAGTTGGTAGCTGGAGAGGTTGTAACAATCCTACATGACTTAAATGTTCTGATTTATTGCGTTGACACACTGGGCAAGCAGCAACATATGCAGCAATGTCCTTTTCATACCTTTCCGATAAAAATCCCCATGAATTCGATGCAAGGTGTTTTGTATCCCTTCATGTGCACTGTCATGATAGGCGGATAGTACAATAGATAATGAAGGAGAATTTTGTAAAAGGTAGATACAACCTTTAAACCAAAGCAACCCATCTTGAACTTGCCAGTTCGAACTCAATTCTCCTAGCTTGACTTTATCACACAAACCCAACAGTTCTCCTGATCCTAAAAGCTCCTCACGGATGGTGTCCAGTAATGTGATATGGGGGTAGCTAATAGCAGTTAAAGAAGGGTCTTCGGGTGTCGTTCTAGACAAAGTGTCAGCAACTTTATTGAGGTAACCATCCCGGTACTCAATTGTGAAATCCTAACCCATGAGTTTGCTCAACCAATGTTGTTGAGGTGGTGTAGTGAGTCATTGTTCTAGCAAGTATGTCAGGCTGCAATGATCTGTCCGGATAAGATAAGGGCACTCCCATAAGTATGGCCACCGATGTTGTACTGCCTTTGTAAGGCGAATCAACTCCCTCTCATATGCGGCTAATTTTTTGTAACGACTCTCCAACTGTCGGCTAAAAAATGCTATGGGCTGACCTTCCTCTTGTAAAACAGCCCCTACACCGTGTCCTGAAGCATTACATTCTATAATGAAATCCATATTAAAATCAGGCAACCTTAATACTGGGGAGTGGATAGTGGTTGTTAAAGCTTCTGGAATGCAGCTAGGGTCGAATCACTCCACTGGAAGGAGTTTTTCTTGAGTAGACTAGTCAAAGGTGCCGCCAAAAGTCCATAGTCACGAATAAATTTGCGGTAGTAACCTGCCAATCCCAAGAATTCTCGAAGTGAGGTAATTGACTGAAATTGAGGCCAGTCTAAAATTGCTTGTACTTTGCTCCTATCTACCTCCACACTTGTAACTGAAATTATATGCCCCAAATATGCTACTTCAGTTATACCAAAGCAACATTTAGATCGTTTCAAATATAGTCCGTGCGCACACAATAAGAGAAGGACTTTTCTGTGAACCAAATGGTTTTCCCAACCACGATTGTAAATTAAGATATCATCAAAGAAAACCAATACAAATCGGGGTAAGTACTCATGAAAGACCTCATTCATCAAGGCTTGAAAAGTGGATGGGGCATTAGTGAGTCCAAACGGCATGACAAGGAACTCAAAGTGCCCGTGATGAGTTCGAAAGGCTGTCTTTTCCACATCTGCAGGAGACATGCGGACTTGATAGTAACCAGACTTCAAATCCAGTTTAGTAAAGTACTTGGCCTCATGTAACTCGTCGAGTAACTTGTCCACCACGGGAATTGGAAACTTGTCCTTTACTGTTTTAGCATTCAATTCACCATAATCCATACAAAGACGCCAAGATCCATCTCGCTTGGATACCAATATCACAGGTGAAGAAAAAGGGGGCTTGCTTGGTCGCATAAATCCTTGCTACAACATCTGGTTACATTGCTTTTTAATCTCATCTTTTTGTCGATGAGGGTACCGATATGGACGAACAACTACAGGGGCTGTTCCGGGCAGCAAACTGATGTGGTGGTCACATTGTCTCAATAGTGGTAAACTCATAGGTTCCTGGAACAAATCGCTGAACTTGGTTAGGAGGTATTCTAACCGATGTTCGTCAGTAGTTGCCTCTCCTAACAAGTGCAAAACCTGTTATATCCCGTATTTTTGAACGTCGGATTATTTGTAAGCTGAGATGGGGCCCACATATCGAGATTTTTTTTTGGGACATCTGAAAAGTCATATGAATCACGTATGTGAAGTTAAACACAACTCAAGAAGGACCCTTGGGCCAAATCAAAGTGGAAGTCCTCCAAACGAATATTTTTAAGAAAACGTTTTCGGGTGATCTGACTTCTAGGGGCAATAAGTTTGGAATTTGAAAAAATACCAAGAAATATAAGTTGTAGATAATTGAATTAGCTTTCCAATCATAGGTCGTGGGTTCTCAGGTGATGTCAGTGCAAGGAGATATGGACGTTTTAAGGTCGAAAGGTCAGTGGGCTAGGCCCAACTCGGGATCAACCGGGTTGACCCAAAAAATGAAAAGAAAAATTTAGGCCCAAAGAGAGAAGGGTGGCCGGCCAAGCCTAAGGCCCAACCCATGATTCTAATATTTCCCATGTGCTAAAATGAATATAAGGGTCATTTATCCATTAGAAAGTTCTTGAAACATAGAAGAGAAAAACAAAGCAACAAGAAGAGCAAATTAGAAGGCCATACACGGCCATGACCCAAGAAAATTCACCCCTTAAAATCTTCTCCCAAAAATTATTTTCTTGTGGTATTCCTACTAATTCAAGGGTCCTTTACAACTTGGTGTAATTATTTTGGAAGAAAGAGCACTTGTTTCTTCAAGTTGACAGCTTGGTCAAGTGAAGAAGATTGTAGAAAAAGGTAAGAATTAATCCCTTTTTATTATGTTATGAAGGTTGGTTTATGTTGTAGTATGTAGAAATGAGTAGAATTTATGGAAATATGGAAGTTTACAAAGTGGGTGTGCATATATGTAAGTGGACATAAATGTATATTGTTGTATAAATAATTTGAGTTGAATTTTATGTTGTATTCTAGTTGTGGTTATGGTGAAATTTATATTGGAAATGAAAGTTGAATAAATTTGGTGGAAGTTGGAAATATGGAATGTAGAAGATTATGTCACTTTAGGATGATTTTGTGATATTATGGAAATGAAGTTGTTAAGATGTGAATTATGATTATGGTTGATGAAATTGGAAGGTGGAAATATGTTATGAATATGTATGTTGAAGATTAGAAGTTTTGGATGGATTATGGTTTGGTGGAAAATTTGTATATTTTGTATATTTTGTGAATATTTTGTAAAATGATATGAAATGTTCCGAATTGTATTGGAGTGATCTTGATTAGTAAATGAATATGAGTATGTTGGTATTGAATTGAAAATGTGAAGTTGGAATGAAAACTATTACACTATGTTGGAAAGGAGACTAGTTATGCTATATTGTGTTTTGTGATGATTATTGATATTGTTGTTGGTATGGTTGTTGATATTTGAGCCGAGTTAAATCTCGGGGATGTTGTATGTATGGGGAGATGCTGCCCAAAATTTTGTAGACAAGTATTGGTTAAGATTGAAATCTTAAAGCCTTACAATTAACATTTGGTAATTGTGACCAAATTGTAAATTTTGGCGAACTTGAAACTTGATTTTGTAGACGTGTATGAAGCGGAAAAGGTATGTAGGGCTTCACCCTTCCTTCTTTGGCATGTCTTAGACATAATAGGGTGGATACGAGCCTCGGGGACAATCCTATTCCTAGAAATCCGAGTTTGAAGTTGACCCTTTTTCATTCAGTAGAATTGAATTAAATATTGTATGAAATGTTAAAAAATTGCCTAAACATCTAAAACTTGCACAAATAGGACCCGACTACCTTAAAACTCTCACAGGTGACGTCATGAAATGTAATGTATGTAAATCGTGTACGCCACCTCATTTGACCCGAGGTGGGCCCGTTATTCCCGGATTTTCTTAATTGTTTTGTTTATCGAACGATAAGTATTGTAACTATTCTAATGAGAATATTTTTGTGATGATTATGACGAGCATGATTTCATAGTTGAAAATCTCGAATTATGGACTCAATATGAACATGAGAAAATAGAGTTAGTTCCTAATCCTCAATCTTATTTCTTTGAACATGATTCTACTTTCTAAAGACTTCAAGAATACAAGGTGACGCCTTATGAGGTTGTGATCTTATTATATGTCTTCTCTTAATACTACTCTACGTTTATGGTCTCGCTTTATAGTACTAGTTCCTCCAAGGCGAGATAAAGTGACCATGGTTATTCCATAAGATAATCGGAGGCTACCGACCTTATGTCACTCCGATACGGACACGATTTTCTTTAGGCTCTCATGCATGCTGTTTATATGTTATAAGTATACGTATATGTATATGGGGAAGATTGGAAAAGGGAAGGCGCTATAGACGCACAGCCACCTGATCAGTTGGAGTATGATACGTAGTATCGTCCCGGACGCGGGATATATGGTTAAATGGATCGGAGCCGACGCCTCGGCAATATGACATGTTCTATTTTCTATATATATGGGAAGAAATGTCTTCCTAAGAAAGTAAAGTAATATATGTATATGGACCGGGCTGCACGTTCCGCAGTAATATGTTATAGTATATGCACATATGGATCGGGCTGCACGTTCCGCAGCGTCAAGCATGCATGGTATTCGCCCAAGGGCACTTATATGCACACGTTATTTTTCTACCTCATGATATGCTCGGTATTTCTTTGATGTCGTTATCCATGTTCTATATTTCCTGTATGTTATTATTCATGCCTTACATACTCGGTACATTACTCGTACTGACGTCCCTTCTTGTGGACGCTGCGTTTCATGCCGCGCAGGTCAGCAAGTAGACAGATTTGACTCTTAGGAGCTCTATCAGCAGTACTGTGGCAGCGCTCCAGTTGTTCCGGAGCCTCAGTTTCTTGGTACTACTTTTGTGGATATATTCGGGCACGGTAGGACCCGGCCCTTCTTGTATATGTAGATGTACTTCGTTTAGAGGCTCGTAGACAGATATGTACGGTCAGATGGTTTGTACTTTTGTTGTCCTCGTCGTTGTATAATGTTCTAGCAAAGTTTATAAGTCCATGTTTACACTTATGCCATTAATGTTAACGTTAAGAAACAGAAAAAAAAAATATGGTATAGTCTATACGGCCCACCTAGTAGTAAAAGTACGATACGAGATAAGGGGTGCTTGGTACAAGTATCGGGTACCCGTCGCGGCCCCTAGTTGGGTCGTGACAAAACCCTTTCACAATACCGTTGCTGTCCTCGAAACAAAATTGATTACCCGTCCATCGAAAAACTCACAGTAAGTGCTGCAAAATCCCAAAGTATAGGACCCAACGTATTTAACCACTTAACTCCCAAAACAATATCAAATCCACCAAAGGGAATTAACATACAAATCTACAATAAAGCAATGTTCAGCAATAGAAATTGTTACCCATGTGTAAACCCCCAAGCATGAAACCTTCTCTCCATTACCAGTAGAGATTCTACTGATGTTCTTTACGGAGAAAATATCAAGGGCTAATCGACTAGCAACAGTAGAACTTCTAAAGCTATGGGTACTTCCAGAATCAATAAGACTAAGCACGTGTTGTCTGTTAATGATAGCAGGCAGTTGCATAGTTTCTACATGTCGTTGACCTGTAATTGCATGTAAAGAAATTTTCGAGCAGTCATCCGAAACTTCAACTTTTGGAATAGTATCGCCAACTGAATCATCCAATTCCAAGCAGAAAATTCGTTTGCACTAGTGAGTGGCTAAATACTGTTCGTCACAATTATAACATAATCCCTTAGCTCTTCTCTCTGCCATGACTGCATAGGTTAATCGCTTGACGAAAGGGGTTTGGTTACTAGACTGGGTATTAGCCGAGGTAGATGAGCCGACTAAACTAGTAGCAGACCTTGCCGAGTTTACTGTTCTGCCAAAATTTGTCCGAGACTGTTGCCATGCCCCTATGCGAATATTACTGACTTTTTGCAGTTGTTGTTTTTGTTCTAAAGCCCTGGCTACACTCATGATCGTGGATAAGCCAGGTGGTTTGAGCAACTACACATCCATTCTAATTGAATCATGCAACCCCGCCATAAAGATTCCGACGTGCAAGTGCTCTGGAATAAGCTCATCAACCCTAGCCAACTTTTCTTAAAACTAGCATTGATACAGTTCAATTGTACCAGTTTGCTGAAGCGTGACCAATTCGCCCACCGAGTTGCTACTTTCAGGAGGTCCAGATCGTTGGAAACAATGTTTCTGAAATTCCTCCCAACTTATTGGGCCCTTTGCTCGTTTAAGTTGATAATACCATAATTGTGCTTCTCCCAACATGTGAAACCCAACCACTCCAACCTTTTCTGCTTCCGCTATATGTTGATTTTCAAAAAATTATTCACAGCAATATGCCCAAATTAATGGATCGTTTGTGCCGTCGTAAGTAGGAAAATCCATCTTTGCATACCTTGGTATTGTCGAATCAAAATTACCACTTGTCGGGTTATTCGGATCCGCCGGATGAATAGGCGGTGCATTGCCTCTGGTAGCAGGAATTGTTGATCTACCAATCACCAGGGCGCTACTCGACTCAGCTCCATTGGTCGCTGGTTTCGTGGAGCCAATTCCCAAGCCAAAAACTGCTAATTCCCAAGCCAAAAAAGTTTTCTTGGATGACTTGGGCAATTTTCTCGCCAGGCATTGTTCCATTGCTATAAGTTTAGAATCTATTAATGCTTCTATAATAGCACGTTCTCTTGGAACCTGGAACTGATTTCATCGTCCATTGTGTTAGGCCCTAATACCAAATTGTTAAGACTTTTAGAGAAGGATCGAGTCATAGGAAAATCTAAATCAATTAACTTGGATTTTCCCTTGCCTTTGTTCGAATTCCTAGATCGACCTATTTTGAATATAAACTCAGCTCGTTAAAGGGAAGCTGAAACCTTAGAGTTCAATGGAAGAGAGAACTCCGATCTCTTGTTTTTTTTATTAAAATACGCTTGTTTTTTTATTCCCCAAACCCCCCTTTAAATAGGGAGTCTTACTACAGCAAAGGAAGTCTAATCCTTATGAACTAGGAAACATAAATCCTTTTCTAGAATAACAACGATAGCTAAGCCTAATCCTTAAATCTAGGAAACATTAATCCTATTCTAATAAAAATAGTTAAACAGAAAGCTACTAAAATATAATTAAATACTTAATTTAATTGGCTTCCCTTCGGCCATAAGTCTTGCCCACAAACGCACCCACAGCAGACACCCACTTATTTTCCAAGAAAATATTTTCTAGGAAAATGATTTCCTTTATATCAAACACACCTTTAATCAATTCACCTTATTCCATGTGCTAAAAGGATATCTTGACATTGACGTTACATAAACACTCATCATCTCTAGGAACTACAACAAGCTGATCAAAGCAGAACGTCATTTTATACAGTAGAAGATCATCGTTACTTCAAGTATCATCATAATTGTAGCAGTATTCTTAATAGAGGTCTACTGCCACAATAGTACATTACAATCATGCCCCTACCAGATTCGTGTAGTCTTAACAAGAAATATTAGTATAATATTAAAAGGACAATATATCATCATTGTATAAGCACCAAAAGGAAAACCTGCCTGAGAAAAATAGATGCACCAAAAAAAACCTCAAAGGATCAAGCACTAGCCAAATAGAACAGTTACATGTATGAACAATCTACTATATTCTTGAGAAATCGGTAATCAATTCATTCTGAGAGTGTATTCACTTGTCGAGATGATTCCATATTTAGCTCATCCACTCCAAGTACAAATTGAGAAACCTTCATGATTTTCACAACTTCACTTTCAAACAACAATGTCCTTCAGCTTATACATTAGTTGCTTCCGCATATCTTTGCCAATAAAAGAGCTTATTTACACCCAAAGGGAACCCCAAAATGCATTTACAAAGTGAAGTATCAAAAGACAGGGTTGCACAATTGAGAACATAAAAGGAGTTCCGACATGGTCGATACAAATTGCTACAAAACATCGTATTTACTAGACAAATGACAGAAGAAGTAGCAGAGCAAACACCGGAGAATTCAGCAACATGGGCAGCTCATACCTCATAATTGAAACTACAATCCTTTATTTTTTTTTTCATTTTCTGTTCAGTTAATTGAAACTATAATCCTTGTGATCCGTCTATGCCTTTGTCTTTCACCTTATGGACAGCAGAAATGAAGAACTTCTAGAAATTAAAGAATTGCACCACATTTTCTATTAGCATCTTGCCTTGTGTTGTATATAGTTCAAATAAAAAATTTCTTTAACTCGTCCATTTTATTTGAAATCAAATAAAATGAAGAGTTAAAGAAAGCTTCTATTGAAACCCCACACACACAAGGCAAGATGCTCATACAAATCTGGTGAATGTCCACAATTGTGCCTACTATACAATAAAAAGCAAGAGGCATTAATTAATGAAGAGCGACAATCGTCTAGAGTATTGTACTTGAGAGGGTCAGCTAAACAATTGACTATCATATAGCTGATGGCTCTGTTATATTACTCTAGGCCTAGCTGGTTTGAATGTGCTGACTCTGAACTATGTTTCTGAGAGAACTATACAACCCATACATACCCCTAAGGGAATAAACGCCCACCAAACTGCCTTATCAAACAATTAAAAATAGTACAACAAACAAACTGATGAGAGCTAAATCTTGATTAAAAGAAACCCTCGGGGTTGGCCTGGTGACAATTGACTTGAGCCTTGGGGTGCTCCCTTTCAAGGTCTCAAGTTCGAAACCCGCTGGGTGCAAACAATTTTTGAGGGCTATCGGACTGGGGAAACCCTGAATTACCCGTGGTGCACTTGCGGGAAATTCCTTGCCGAGGGCCTGTGCACCCCTGGGATTAGTCGGGGCTCAAAGAGACCCGGACACTCGGTGCTAATCAAAAAAATCTTGATTAAAAGATTAAATACCTTACTATAAAAGAAAGAAGGAAATTCAACTTGATCAATCTGTCTGTTGTGAGCAGTATTACACTTGTCTACCATCTCAGTCTCTAAGAGAAGGAAACTTGAAGTAAATAACAGAAGTATACATTAAGTACACCATACAAATCACGTGATTTAAGAAAATTCAAAAGAAAGGGTAAGACAAAAATACCAGTAGAAGTCAATAATACGGTTTTGTGCTAATTATCACACTAAAACCAATGAACCATAGCAAGGAGGACAAGGGCTAAGATAAAACTCAATCTTGACTGAGGAAATCTGCAATATATCTTTACGAGAGTGAACGACATAGCATCGACAATAAAGTTACAGCAAGGGGTTTAAGCATCTTTACTTGAACTGTATGAGTTATTTTCTTTCTTTTCTAAGTATTAAAGGTATGCTTTAGGGACTTAACTAAGTTGATTAGCATTGCTCTGAAAAGTTTCATGGAAGAGTGCTAAAGCACAATATTAGAGACTACCAGAACTTGAAAGAGCCCTTTATAAGAGCACGATGTTTCTTTTCAGCAACCTAACATCAGCAAGTGAGTTTGTCTATTATTCTTCCTATTTTACCAACCATGTTTTCTGTCTGATACCAACTGTGACTGAGACAGAACTTTTACCCTGCTCAACTTTGAGCTAGCCTAAACTAGTAGAAGATGATTTCAACAGAAGACATGATATGATACCAACACATAAAATGACTTTGTGAAGTACTTATGCCCAAACATAAACCTAAAAGTTTTATGAGAACCGACCTTTGATACAGCAACACTCCAGAAACAGAGGAAAACGTAAAGAGGCAGCAGCTAAGGGCTATTTCCAAGCTAGTGAATACATGGTTAAATGGATGTAGAAATTGAGGTTTATTCAAGACACACAAGACCAAGCTGAGTGGAGATACGTTTCCGAGATATACTGAAAGACCTAGTCTTCCTCTCTTCAGATTAGGCCACACATAGTAAGAAGCCTCAAGACCACATTTTGATGAGAATACTACCGTATGATAAAGAGAAGAGGATAAAAAAAAATTGAACCGAAAGCAAGAAATTATACTGTCTCGATAGAGATACACATTTAGGGAGTAGACATTAGAACACAGGAATTCCAAATTTTCTTCTACTTCTCTTCTCCATCAACCAAAAGGCATTATATGACTTGAAAATGAGAGTGCCTTGAATTTTCAGTTTGCACTGATGAGAAATGGCTCATCAACAATGAAATCTAAACTAGTAGCAGTATCCTTGATTGGAGCTTGAAGAGGAAAAAACAATATCATCCCAAAAAGTGAATAAACCTCAAAAACAAACAATGGTCTGCTGCCAACATCTCAACCAAAAAGAATTTTCTCTTAGCTCTTACTCTTGATATATAAATCATACAACTCAGGCACCTCATTCATGAAAGGCAACACATAGTTCTCCAAAAACTTTGATTCTGAATACGACACAACAGTGTAAAAACATAGCTTCGTCCTTATAAGTTGTTTCTCTTTGATAAGTTTGAAGATTTCATTCCTTGGCAAGACCCTTTTCTCCAAACTGAGCATCAATAACTAAGGGTGACTGGCAATATAACTAGAGTCATATCCCAGTTCATTCATGAAAAACTTCAATCCATTTCTAAGCTTAGCCTCAAATGCATTCAAACAATAAGGAAGCTTTTGCACCATTGTGAGTATATCCGTATCTGACCATCCAAAGCTCTTGAAAATCTCTACTTTCACTTTTAATGTAGACTCAGCATAACTTACAATAGCTTCAACTCCATGTTTAAACATAGGCGACCCTCTAGGAATGCAGAAATCCTTTTCTACTCGACACACTACGCCCTCAAGCCACTCGGGCTTTTTAATCATACCCAACGGACGAGTAAGAAAAAACTTCTTAATATCCATACTTGAAAACCCAACTTTCTCTAACAACAACAAATTGGGCGGCATTACTTTTGGGAGATTCTGAGTAAGTAACCAGGGTAATCTTTTTATAACCATAGCTACTGAATCATCATCACTACCCAATACTTCTCGTAGATAATCAAGATTTCTAATGCAAGTAGCAAGACTTGAATGACACAAAGCACTACTTATTGTAATGACACTAGCTAATTCTGACCCAGACAAGCCAAGTTCTTGAAGAACCTTAATTTTGGGTTTAAGGGTTTTGTCAACACTAGTAAATAACAATCCAGGATGTGCAAATACAAGTGATTTAATCTGGGGTTTGTGTAAACCAAATTGTTTGAAGAAATCAAGAACTAATGTAGGCTTATTGTTTCCAGGTTTCAAGAAAGTTACCTTACTACTTGTAGAAATAGCCTTTTTTCTTGAGAATCCAACTGAGTTAACTAGCAAATCCACTAATAAATTGTTGCTAGTAACATTTGCTGGAACTGTGGAGTAAAAGAGTTGAAATTTGATGTGATTTATGGAAAGGAGATGCCTTTTTGTGACATTGTTACCAAGTCGAAACATAGGGTTCTACAAGAATTGGGGAAATTGAAAAGTTAGATTTGAGAGGGCAAATGTTTCATTTAAAAATGTTAATCATCTTATTTAATTTATTATTTGTCTTACTTTCTTTTTCTAATTTCCTTTTTAGTCCAATATTTTCCATTGGTAAATCTTGGGATTACTTATCCCGAGATCGGTTCTTCCACCTTCTTATAGGGATAAAATAATATTATAATTTCAGGATTAATTATATCGCGATTTTTTTCCAACCAAACATGAGATAAACTTATCTCAAATTTACTCCCAAAATTATTTATCCCTTATTCTTCGTACCAAATGAGCCAACGAGCCCTTACCCCATGCTTGTATGGTTGTTTCCTGTGATTCATTAATGTATGGTTTTCTATAAAATCATGTTTGTATCCGTTGTTCTTAAAATTATGTCGTATAGTGTTGTAAACGTATTGTAATTCCGTGATTATACAACCATGAAGAATTTCAATTTTCATAACCACAGATTTGGTTATTTTTGCGTAGTTACGTATTTCATTTTTTCATTATACCCCACTCACCCACCCATCTCCGTCACACCCAAACCTATCCCGACCCTATCACTCACCCCCACCCCCAACTACCCCACCCTACCTAACCCCCATCCTGCCACCTACCACCTCTCATCACAACTACTTACCCCCAACCCCACCACATCCCACGACCACTCACCCCTCCACCACTCCCATGACCCCTCATTGACCACGTCCATTCACCGCCTACTTATTTTTAATTTTTTTATTTTACTCTTTACTTGAGTTTTATTATTAAGAGTATTTTAATAAACTTACATGCTATCATACAGTATCATATAGTCAAATCAAATCATAAAAATATTATTAAACCACAACAAACAATACAAGCTATTTAAATATTATATTTATTAATTAGGTACAATATGATTAAACACCGTACAACATGAACCACGGGAAAACATCATTCAAAAGGTTAAAGTGTGTTTTTGACGGCTAACTCTTTTAAAATTAGACCATCCAGAGGTAATTGGCACAGAAAGAAACGAAGAAAAGTAATATAGAGAATTGGGAAACAGTTGACCAGCGGGAGGATGACTTGCAGGTCAACTGTTTTCCAATTCTCGAAGTCACTTATTTGTACATCATTCGATTGCCTTGCCAAATCCCACCCAACTTTTGTCACATTTCAGCTTATTGTTCTTGAAAGTTTGCTGACTTTCCCATGGAGTCGACCCACAAATGGAAATATGATGTGTTCTTGAGTTTTAGAGGTGAAGACACTCACAATACCTTTGTTTCCCATCTTTACACATTTCTGAAATTCAGAGGGATATATGCTTTTAAAGATGATGACAAACTTGATAGAGGAAAACCCATCTCACAAGAACTATTAAAAGCCATAGAGGAATCAAGATTTGCCATTATTATCTTCTCTAAGAACTATGCTTCTTCCACTTGGTGCTTAGAAGAGCTCAATAAGATCATGGAATGTTTTCAAAACAAGGGTCAAGTTCCAATTCAAGTCTTTTATCACGTCGACCCATCAGATGTACGCCACCAAAGAAATAGCTTTGCTGAAGCACTGGCTAAGTATGATACAGAATTAATGAGTACTGATTTGGAGAAAGTGGATAAGTGGAGGAAGGCTCTTACTGAAGCTGCCAGTATATCAGGATGGGATGTTGCTAAAACAGCTAATGGGTGAGTAATTGCTGAATGGTTCTTTTTTTATTTTTATTTTATTTAGTGTGTGATTGGTATGAAGGAAAATGTTTTCCACGGGAAATAGAGATAATGGTAAAAAACACACTTCTAAGTATCACCTTTTTTGAGTTTTCTACTTGAACTATCAAGTGTGAGAGTTCCTACCTAAACTATCATCAATTAGTTTGCAAAACACACCTCAACTATGATGTTCACTTTTCCTACATGAACCATCACCGACTAGTTGCAAAACACACATCATTAAAAGTGAACAACGAATAGTTGAGGTGTGTTTTGCAAACTAGTTGGTGATAGTTTAGGTAAGAAAAGTGAACAACTGATAGTTGAGCTGTGTTTTGCAAACTAATTGGTGGTAGTTTAGATAGGAAACTCTCACACCTAATAGTTCAAGTAGGAAACCTAAAAAAAAAAGGTGATACTTGAGCTGTGTTTTTGACCCTTAACCCTGGAAAATATTTTCTCAGAAAACAAGTGGATTTCTTATTTATTTTATAGTATTTCGTAAGTAAACAAAAGAATATTATCTCAAGAGTATTTATATGTTTTCTAGCAAAACACTATGGAAGTCGCATGGCATGGGGAGTGGGGATGGGATGGTCAAGGGATAGGGGTTGGGGGCATTGGGTGGGTGGGGAGGAGACAATGAACTTGGAATGTTACTTATGGAACTTGTTTTCCCTGCTTTTATTAGGGAAGTCATTTTCCTCATTTTTAAGGAACTTGTTTTGTTAGAGAAAATGTTTTTCAAAACATTTTGATCAACCAAACATGATTAAATTGAACAACATTTTGTAGAAAAATATTTTCCTCCATATCAAACACACCCTTAATCTAAAATACAGAAAAGGAAAAGCTAATCAGAAAGTTAACCCATTGAAAGGACAAGCTTGCAGAATGGTATTTTGTGCTTTTATTAATGTTTTTTGTGGCTAGCATCATCTTTGTCATCGCTTTTGGATGCTCTTTTAGCTCCTTTTGGTGCTAGTTTGAAGACAAATGATGTTTGCAAGAAGGCAGTAGTAAGGTTCATAAAGTCAGACCAGAAAAACAGTTGTGATTCAAATAGAACAGCATAGGTCAGCAGCTATTCATCTTTATGGCACAAGTTACCATCTTATAGTCAGTGATTGTGTTTTGGTTTTGTTGGGGGTGGGGTGGGAGATGAAAGCAATATAAGATGGGTAGGCATCAGGTGACTAGCTTCTCTCGAAGAGAAGCACTTATAAACCGGCATTCTGGATTTTCACTGTTGGTGGAGTCATTATCGCTTTGGTTCTTTTTTAAAATATATTTTTATTTATGGATATGATCTGTTCTTTGTAGACAAAGAAATGAAATGTAGTATAGCTTTAAGTTTCTTCTTGGTTCTTACAATCAAAGGGCATGAGGTGCACATTTTGCTTTCCTTTTGTCAGGTAGTTGTCATGTCGAGTACGCAAGAGTTCAATCCTGCTTCGTGTTTTGGTGAGAGATCTTAATTTTCTTTTGTGATCTTAGTCCTACTATACATAACCACCATTTTGTAAGTTCCTAAAATAGAAAGAAGTGCAGTAATAGAGTTGAAATTTGAGCAGAACTCAGGGTTAATGAAGTGGTACTCAGATGTAGGCAGCCATCTGCCCCTCGATGGTCTGTCTAGAGGTGTTCTTGCCTTTTTCTGTCTCAACCACTTGTGTGAAGTGTGAAGTGTGACATGTATGGAGCACATTTCATGGCACTGCACATCTCTTGCTCTAAGCTGGGCCAAGCACTGGTTCTGTGGTTGGTTCATTTGCAGGTAGGCATAACAAACGTGGTAGTCACAGAAACAGAAATAGATGACCATTGAGTCCAAGTGTGTACTTTACTTCCTTTGGCTCTTTGACTAGGCTGTATCATTGGAAAGAAGAATTAATAATGATTTTAACTCTAACAGAGAGATAGCACATCTGTCAATATACAATGCGTGTGTGTTTGTTCCTTTTTTCTTTTAGAAAAATAAAAGGTGGTCCCGGATTTGTGTATTTCAGGTTATAGGTCGAAATGTGATCTTGAATGAGAAATCTGTAAGTTTGGTGAGGAGCTTTATTAATACATAAATAAAATAAAATTTTATAAGGATTGAATATTGATGATTTCCACTCCCCCAAGGATAGAGCATCTCTCAATATGTAATAGGCTGTGTATTTGTTCCTTTTATTTGTTTCTTTTCTTTTATGTTTTCTAGGACTCATGTAATTCAGTTGTGTTGTTGCAAAGATGATCCTGAATGAGAAATCAATTAATTGAGCGAGAAACTGCACTCATAAATAAATTAAGTTTGAGATATGGGGAAATCGTTGTTCTTAAGGAATATCCATGTCCTAGCTATTTTGTTTTGAAATTTCCTTCTCTTTTCCCTTTTGGGTTTCTGCCCTTCTAAATTTCTTAAGTTTAGATTGTGATGATTTTAAGACCGAAATATGCTAAACATAGCAGTTTTCAGCATTGTCCGGCGGTTATTCCACCAAGCTAGTAATTTAAGTTTATTTGTAGGATGTTGCATCTGCATTTTCCAATACATGTTTTCCCTTTTGGGTTTCTGCCCTTCTAAATTTCTTAAGTTTAGATTGTGATGATTTTAAGACCGAAATATGCTAAACATAGCAGTTTTCAGCATTGTCCGGCGGTTATTCCACCAAGCTAGTAATTTAAGTTTATTTGTAGGATGTTGCATCTGCATTTTCCAATACATGTTGTCTGCTCTGTGAGATTGATTGGTCAAAATAATTAAGGCTTGTCAAACTACGTTTTGCTTTTGTAATATAGCAACCTGCTCATGGATTCTTCTGAATTTATTGTCTCAATTGTTTTATTTTTTTCTTTTTCATATTTCTTCTATAAACAGGAACGAATCAGAATGTATTGAGCTGATTGTCAATGAGATTTTTCATAGTCTAGATCAGAAAGTTTCAACCGTTGAAAAGAATCTAGTGGGAATGGATGGCGTATCTTTTGTTGGGATATGGGGAATGGGTGGCATAGGGAAAACGACTATTGCAAGAGAACTATTTGACAATATTTCTTGGCAATTTGAAGGATCTTGTTTTCTTGCAAATGTTAGAGAAGTTTCAAATAAGCATGGATTGGAATATTTGCAAAAGATGCTTCTTTCACAAATTTTAAAGCTAGATTCTGTGAAGATAGCAAGTGTTTATGAAGGAATCAACATGATTAAGGCAAGATTCCGTTTCAGGAAGCTTTTAATTGTTCTTGATGATGTGGATAATGAAGAACAATTGGAAAACTTAGTTGGGAAGCGTGACTGGTTTGGCAATGGCAGTAGAATCATTACAACAACTAGAGACTGCCACTTGATTTCTAAGCATGATTGCTCATATGAGGTCACTTTGTTGGCTTTCCATGAAGCTCTTCATCTCTTTTGTTGGCATGCATTTAAGAGCCTGACTGTTGTTAAAGAGTTAGAAGAACTCTCTAACCATGTTGTAAATTATGCCAAAGGCCTGCCTTTAGCTCTTAAGGTCTTTGGTTCCTTTCTATATGGTAGAGACGAGTCTGAGTGGGTAAGTGCATTAAATAGAATAAGAGATACTGGAGAAGGAAAGATTGTCAAGCAGCTCAGATTGAGTTATGATGTATTGGTGCCCCAGAGAAAAACTATTTCTGGATATTGCATGTTTCTTCAGAGGGAAGAAGAAAGCTGATGTGATTAAAATATTAGACAGTTTTGGTCTTCACGCCGAGATTGGAATACATGTCCTTGCTCAAAAATCACTTTTAATAATCACGGAAGGAATTGTTGAGATGCATGATTTGGTACAAGAAATGGGCTGGCTGGTAGTCCGTGAACGTGACCCAGAAGAACCGGGGAAATATAGTAGACTATGGCGTGGTAAGGATATATATGACGTCTTTGCAGATGATACGGTATGTAGTTCCGAATTTGCAACATCTGAGCTGCACATAAAATCTTGAAAGTTTTTTGTTCAATAGAATACTGTAAATTTTCATTCCAAAGGTACTATGATAAGGTGAAATCAGTCAATCAACTGTCTAAATCTTAGTCAAAGGAGAAATATTGGTCTGACTAGAGGCTTTTGTGAGTTGCCATATCAAATGCTGTAGAAAACAATTAAGCACTCTATGGTGACTATTGTGCTTTCCTTTCACCCCTTTCTCGTTTCTGAGTTCTTGCTTAGACAAATATTCCACATTTAAATGTGGCATCGTACTCATTTCCTTTACATCTATTTTGTGGAGTATGTATGGTTGCCTTATTCTACTTCTTTCTTCTAATTTCATTGGGTTTTATTACTTATTAAAAAAGTTCCTTTTTTTGGGATTGGCATTTAGATTTTAGGCTCTGTATATCCATAGAAATTTAGGATAAAACATTTAATCTTTTTCCAAACTAGATTTCTGCAATATCGGAGAAGTCACTCGACAAAAGAACTGTCTTCAGAAAACTTTAGAAATTAGGCAAAACTGGGAAAGTTCATATGAATACAGAGCCCTAATACCAAAATGCTGCCTTTCTTTCTTCTTATCTCCAAATGAAATGATAGCTTTTAAACAGAAAATGCAGGCTGCGAAAAGTTTTCTTAATTCTGTTGCTGTGGAGATAGCATCAACAATAGACTATTGTAACATTCAATAAGGAGTTTTGCTTCCTATCTAATGCATCTAAGGAGAATGGATCTATGCTTTTTATCTAAGTTTCTGGTGTCAGAGATTTATCTTCTTTTTAGGGCACAGAAGCAACTGATGCGATAATGGTGACCATTATTATAGAAATGGAATTAATTTCTTAATTACTGCAATTTTAATAACAATTTTCATGGCCTATTTATTCATGAAGGAGAATAGTATCTTTGAATTTATGTTAGCTTTGGTTACAGCGTTATTTTCTGTTATTTTAGGGGACAGAAGCAGTTGAGGGCATAATGGTACCTAGTTGCATAGAACCGCATGTATGTGGTTGGAGCAAAGCTTTCAGAAAGATGAACAATATAAGGTTACTTGTAGTCAGAGGGGATGAAGTCCGATGTCATGACCCTCTTGCTGACCCTATTGATCATCTCCCAAATAGCTTGCGGTGGCTTGATTGGTCACTCTACCAGTTCAAATCAATACCAGAAAACTTTTATCCAAGAAAGCTTGTTGGGCTTAGCATGACTTCAAGTTCTATAATTGAACTTTGGAAGGGATTGAAGGTATATTGTTTAGATCTCTCATGTTAACTGTTCAAAAAAAATATTGTTTAGATCTCCTGCCACTATAAATTAGTTCAAACACTAAGAGACATGCATGCAGTCTGATAATTCTGTTTTCTTGGTTAAGCAGATTTTCGATGAGTTGACAACCATCAATCTAAGCTGGTCCAAAAATCTACGGAAAACTCCTGATTATTCAGGGATCCAAAATCTACAGAATTTGATACTAAAAAAATGTGTAAACTTGGAAGAGGTCCATTGGACCCGTCCATCGGGTGTCTTCAAAAGCTTGTTTTGCTAAACATGGAGTACTGCAGAAATGTTAAGTCTCTTCCAAGCAGTATTCACATGAGATCTCTCGAAGATTTAAACCTTTCTGGTTGTTTGAAATTGGAGAACTTTCCAGAGATAGTGGGAAACATGGATTGTCTGTCAGAGCTCCATCTGGCAGATACTGCAATATGGAAACTACCCCCATCAATAGGATGTCTGCCTGCCATCAGCTTGCTTGACATGAGTTTCTGTAAAGAACTTGTAAGCATCTCAGCTAATCTTTGCAATCTCGTGAATCTGAAGACTCTTATATTGGAAGGCTGTTCAAAACTTGTGACATTGCCAGAAAACTTTTGCAATCTAAAACAACTGGAAGTGTTAAATGCTGCTGGCACTGCCATCTCTCAATTGCCAGATTCCTTTTGGAGGTTAAAGAACCTTACATTCCTATCTATTAAAGGAGGACGCAATTTAAAATTCTGGTCTCTTGTGAGGACCTCATTCTTTCCTACTTCCTCTGGTTTGAACAAACTGAAAAGATTAGATCTCAGTGATTGCAGTTTGCTTGATGATGAAATCGATGGTATTAATCACTTGCGTTCTTTGGTGGAACTAAACTTGAGCAGAAACAAGTTTGTCTATTTGCCTACCAGCATCATTGAACTTTCTCGGCTGCAATATCTTAACATAACCTATTGTGAGAAGCTTAAGAAACTTCCCAGGCTTCCTCGAAGTATAAAGGAATTGTATCTAGATGATTTTCTAGCCACAGGAGTTCTTTATGAGCTGCCATTTTACCAGCACTTGCAGTTGGTCTCATTCACCAACGTTAGTTATGAACAACTCTATTCTGGGAAGATCTATAGTAGCTCCTTTTTGGATGGAGATCAGCAAGAGCATATGACTAGTGTGTTGACACAGGTTCTCAGTTTGTCTCTTGCAGTCCTTGGTGCACATTTCTCGTACACCAATAATATTGTGCTCTCTCCCTCGCTTGACTTTGGTTGCAGATTGACTTGTGGTATCGTCTTTCCTCAACATGTAATTCCCAACTTGTTCGAATATTGAAGTAAAGAGGAAAAGATCTCTGTTAACTTGCCTGGAAATTGGTATGAGAAGTTTCAGGGCTTTGCTATATGCTGTGCCACTTACATGGGAAATGGGATTAATGATCCTGATTTAGGCATATCAGGGAATTATGACTGTACTTTCATCTCAGCCAAGTTGACATGCAGTAAGTGCCCACAAGAATTTGAATTGCTGGAAACAAAATGTCGAATGGGCACAGCATCAAGTTCTCGTAGCTGCTACGTGTGTTTTGCCTACATACCATGTAATACGTTTTTGCAGACATCTAGCTCGGAAGCTCGAAATTTGAGCCACTACACTGTATTTGAGGCTTCTATTGACTGGACTATTGCAATGGAGTGGGGAGTACAATTGATTCCTCATTCCACTTTTGGACTAGAAAATACTCGGGACATGCTATGACTACCTTCACCGCTACACTAGAAGCTTATCTTTTTGTTAAGGAATTCAAACAGTTTATATGTATGAAGAGATATCGTTTCTATCATATTTTGTGCAATATAAACTTGGGAAAATTCACTAAAACCCCTCTAAGCTATATTCATTTTGCTAGTTTTATACTTAAACTATGACATGTTTACATTACCCCCTGAACTACAATATTTCGTATCTAAGACCCCCTTGAACAGAACCAAATTAATGAGTGTATTTCAGTCGTCATACACGTGTCAACTTAAGCCATGTGGTATGACACGCGACATTTTATTCAAAATTAAATTCCCTCAAACTTGGTGCCATTTGCAAGTTACATAAATAAACTGTTGGGTGTTTCTATTACCCGTAGATGAAAATCCTGAAAATTAAACTAAGAAAAACCAACTTCTTATCCTAAACAAATTTGTAGGGTCAGATTAGTTGAAGGCATCTTTTTTAATATAAAATAGTTTTTTTTATTTATAAAATAAAGCTTTTTGATTTATCAAGGCTTATTAAAGATTTGGTCGTTTCAAAAGTTAAGAGTTTTTTGAATTTATTGCTTGGTTCTACGCTTTAATATTTCAATTTTTTATTTCGTTTATGTTAATTTTGGGTGTTACTGTTATTTTAGGTCTATAAGTTTCAATTGAATTCACTATTATTGTAAGTTTGTCGCCATTTGTACTTGGATCTAATGTTAATGATTAACTTCTTTTTAGTATTACTGTTATTTTAGAGATATGGTGTTCGACAAAAAGTTGTGGAGTTCCAATTAAAATATAGATAGGAAGTTTTTGTTTTACATTTTTGTAACAGCCTCACCCCTTCCACCATCAACCCCCCCCCCCCCCTTTTTTTTTTTCTTTTCTTTTTACGTATTTACGTGCCATTATATGATTTGAAGCTTCACTTAGGTGTATACTACTTATATTTTTAGAGTGGTCCAGAATGGGGTCCGAGGGCCCTTGCACCAACTGAACTGAAGCACTCCTAAATTTAACCCAATTTATTCCACTTCGCAAATTAGTCATAGCACATTCTAACCTAGAGAAGTTGTTTAGCTTAAATAAATAAGAGTCAGAATGTGTATGTAACTACATCAGCCAGAGTGTACACCATCACAGGCAAAGATTCAATTATAAATCACAAAACATGATGACATAGTTCTGCAGTTTAGCAAAAACAGTGGATTAGGACACATAAACGAGCGTACGAGACTACATGTGAAGCACTTCAAACAGAGTGTTCCGATAAGCTGATATGAAACTCATGCAGTCCTTCAAATATGGACTCGTGTTACAAGTTGCAACACGAAGAACCAATTCTTTTTTTATATGATACTAGACTAGATGATGGAAGCCAGTGCTAGCACGGGTCCAATACAAAAAATAGTACCACATTTTTTTTAGACTGTCTAAAAAAGAATGATATATTTTTACGTTTAGAAATCATTTAACTTGAAATTTTCTCTTTTACCTTTAATGAAATGATTTAAATTCACACAAATATATAGGACTTATTTTAGACCATAAATTTCAAAGATCTTTCCTTTTTTTTTTAAACTTCGTGCCTAGTCAAATTATGTCACATAAATTAGAACAGTGAGAGTACCTTTTAGTAATATGATTATGAAATTTTTATTACAGAAAGTATTATAATTCAATTAATTGAAAATATCAATAAATTATCGGCAAAGGCTCAAATATGCCCCTGAACTATACGAAATTGCACATATTTGCCCGTCGTTAAAAGGTTGGTGCAAAGATGCCCCTAACGTTTTTTTTGGCTATATATGCCCTTGAGTTAATGGAAAATATTGGAGGGCATATTTGTTCAGTTTGCATAGTATAGGGGCATATTTGATCCATTGAAATTCGTGAATATTATGAAACAAATAGTTCTCAGATTTTTTTGTAGTGCACTTTATGCTAGCCAATAATTTATTACAACTGTATTTTGAAACTCCACACTTATCGTACAACCCCTCACTTTTCTCTCTTCATCTTTCACTTGTTTATGAAATGTCGGAAGCTTCGAGTTCTTTAAATAGTTGTGGAAGGGTTTGTGGATGTGGAGTTGTGGAAGGGTTTGTGGACGTGGAGTTACTACACTCCATCTCACTTATGCACTTCAAACAATTCTACTAAATTTTGATTATGGGTGAAATTCGCGAAAGGGCCAAACCACATTGAATGTTATGTAAGAAACCGTATAAATGCTTAAATGTGATACTCTTTCTATTATTATTATAAAAAATTTTAGCACTGCGGGAGACATTTTTTCATGTTTCATAAGTCTAATGTAAGTTATCTCCTATTTTATGTTTATGTTTTATTGCGGCAATTGTTGCATCCATTATCGTGTAGATATTGGGACTGAAAAGACGAAAAATATCCAGAAAGAACTATCCAGATTATCAACAAATTGAAAAATAAAAATGGTATTATCATTAGTAAAAAAATCTTTTGAAAAGGGAAAATGGTGCTCTTGTTTGTGAAAACAGTCTTTAAAAGATGGTTGTAATTGCATCTGCTCTTTTAGTTGTATAATTTTGATGTAATGCAATGGTGGATGGATTGTAATTACAAATGTTTTTTTATGTTTTGGAATGCAATGATATTTTGTACCATAATATTCACGAATTTCAATGGATCAAATATGCCCCTATACTATGTGAAACTGAACAAATATGCCCTCCAATATTTTCCGTTAACTCAAGGGCATATATAGCCCAAAAAAAAAAAAACGTTAGGGGCATCTTTGCACCAACCTTTTAACGACAGGCAAATATGTGCAATTTCGTATAGTTCAGGGGCATATTTGAGCCTTTGCCGATAAATTATTTTACTTAGTCCGCTTCTCCCATATATGACTTTCCTGGTTTGGTTCTCCAATTGAAAGATTTGAAATACACCTTCTCCTACCGAGTTTCATGCCATCATCTCTTTCTACTCAACGACACTGAAAAGCGCTTTCATGTGTCAGCATCTGCTGTAGTCTTAAATTTTTAAGTATAGATCAACTTCATTATTTTAAGAAAATTTGTGTACGTTTCTTGACCGTTTATATTTCGTCTTCTCGATGTTATTCCTCATTATTTGTGTGAGACGTATTAGGTATAAGTTTTAAATCTTTTGGTTTTATGACTTTTTTAGCGGTTTTTGTGTTCAATTTAAATCGTTATTTCTTTTTTCCTCAATTTCTCTTATTTAAATTTTCTCTAAGCGTGACTTTACCATTTTCTGAACTTATTATCATTATTTAAATGTCCTATTTTTTTTCTTCACGTGGACCTCGCCTTTTTTTTTTTTGGCAATTGTCTCCTAATTCTTCACGCGGACTCCACCTTAATTTATTTTAATTTCTACTATTATAGAAGAGTGGGCTCCAACTTAAATTTAACTTTTTTTCATTCCCACTATTATAAAATATTGGGCCCCGCCTTATTTTTTTAAAATAATTTTTTTACTATTAAAGAAGAGTGGGGCTCACATTATTTTTTAAATTTTATCTTTTTTATCGTGACTGAGGACGATCCTATATAGAAACTCATATTTTTCTACCATTAAAGAAGAGTGGGGCTCACCTTTTTTTTTTTTTTTTATAGTGATTGACGACGATCATGTTTCTATATAGATAAAATATTTGTAAATTGTAGTTCCCACATCCCACTTTTGCTAAATTAAAATCTTTTTTTTTTTTCAAAACAAGTACTGGTGAAAGCTGGGGAATACAATGGAAATTGTAAATTGCTAAGTGATGTTTAACAAAATTAGTAGATCTACTACGCAGCTATGAAGATAATACCTACCTCAGCCGTAATGTACACCATCAAAGGGAGTGTAATAGTTAGGTTTATTTATCATTTATTAGTAAGTGCTGGTGGCAAAATTAGCTCATGAAAACATAACACATTCTACTGGGTCAACCATTGACCCGCTTAGTTACTGGCTCAGTCAATTTTGACCCGCCCAGTTCAGCCAACCTAAAAACTCAGTTGATATGTAGCACAAATTGACCCATGCGAAGCTTTGCCAAAATATATATTTTCAAAAAAATATTTTTTGTTTGATATGGTATACTCCCTTCAATTCATTTTAGTTGTCGTGCTTACTAAAAATAACCGGTCCAAAATAATATCAATTTAGAAAATCAAGATATAATTAATTATTTTTTTACCTTTACCCTTACTCACTAAATGTGAAGAGAGATTAATGTGGTGAAAAAGACAATAATATTAAATTAAAATGGAAAATGGTTAAAATGATGCCTAAACTATGGCCGGAATTGGTGTAACACACTCATACTTCTTGTGTGTGTTGGGTGGGGGCGGGGGGCTATTACCCCTTGGACAATTTTAAATTGATATATATATATATATATATATATATATATATATATATAGACGTGTGTTGCCATGTCGCCTTTAGAAATTTTCATTTATTAGAAATTTTGCGTAAAAGATAGTAAATCTTAACTAAATTATATTTTTAAAAACATGTAGTTAACTATGCAATAGTACTATAAACGCGCTTTGCACGTGATTTTCTTCCATTCTCTCTCATTGCAAAAAATATTTATATACATTTATTTTATGGGGTACCAAAATATTAGTATAATATAAGATTGGATCCACTTAAAACTTCTTTGAAATTAATGTTTTTGGTAATTTTTTTTCTTCTAACATGCTATAATTAAGATAATCCAATATTAAGGATTAAGTTACCATATATTGATTTATTGTCATTTAAAAATATAAAAGTGTTGAAAATCATTTACAAATAATTTTTTTTTTGTATATTAAATATTAAAAATGTTAAAATTAAGACTAACAAACAAAAGCAATTTAGAAAGCTGCTGGCTAAGCTATTCTCAAAAGCAAAGAAGAAATTGGAAGATGACAAAACCGTTGGCATTCAGACTTGAAATTGATTTTTGCCACCATAAGCTTAATAAAGCTAATTAGGAAAATTAGAATTATCATTAGAATGCAGGTGGTAAGAAAATTAACAGATAAAAGCTTGGCTGGCGGTAGAATTGTGATGGTTTGGGGATTCTCCAAAATAGATTAGAGTTGACGGGATAGTAAAAATTCTTTATTTAGTTAGTTTGGGAATTGAAATTCAGAAGTAGAATTTGTTTAAAACTCTATTTTTAGCTTAAATTTTTATTTACCAAAATAACCAATAGAAATATGGTAGAATTAGACTAAAAGGGTATATAAATCATTCAATATTTGAAGGATATTTTGGTCAGCCAACATTTATATTCATGCTTTTAAAATAACTAGTCTCTACGAATGTGCGTTGCACATTATTCCCTATCAATTTATCACACAAAAAATGTTAGGTAATATTACTTGTAATTACATTATATTACAAAAATGTTATTAGACATTAATTTTAATAGTGGGGTAAAAGATGTTATTAGACAATTTAACATTCTCAATTTTATAATGTCACGACCCAACCCCCATAGGCCGTGACTAGTGCCCGATCTGAGCACCTGAACACATCTATCAAATGCTATCTCAAATTTTATCAAACGCATTCAAGTATATAGCGGAAGCCGACAAGGCTATATTTCAAAGTTAGATAATTTCCAGAAAAATTTCGGCAGAGTTTCCTTTGTTTTACAGGCTATCCAAAATAACCCTGCGCACAGAAAATACCAACAAAAGACCACACCGGACCAACGAAGCAACATTTAAACATATGCGGACCGGCCGCCGCGGCGAATGAGATCGCCCAAACACAACATATACACGCAACTGTACAGAAAGACCCCAACCCACAAACATGTCCACAGACCTCTAAACAGACCGACAGAATCATATGACGGGACAGGGCCCCGCCGTACCCATGAACGAGAATATATATATACAGTAGTGACAGACTATACCAAAAGATGGGCTCTGGATAAGAGAGCGCTCCAAAATAGGAGAATAAGATCCTAAGCGGACGGATCAGCAAACCTGTCGTCGGTACCTGCGCGGCATGAAAACGCAGCCCCCGAAGAAAGGGGGTCAGTACGAAATATGTACTGAATATGCAAAGCCTGAATTACAGAAACAAAATCATAACTAGTACAGAACGTACAGAAAGTAAATAGAAAACCCAAAGTATCAGATATATATTTTCAAAACATGCAGAGTGTGTACAGAAACATATGTCACATCAAATCCGGCCCCTGCCAAGGGACTCGGCAGACAGAACGTGGCCACCCTCCCGACGCTGGTGCCACAACACAGAAGAATCAGAACAGGGGCATAACCCCGTAACATAATATGTCATATCAGATGGCCATAGCAAATCATATCAGAACAAGCGTACATGGCACAACATACTCCACAAACCCATGTACGCGTATACCTGCCCCCTCACATCGAGGCACGGCGAACAATGCAAAGGATCACGCTTGACAACATATCCTGGCCCGGGCTCAGTGGGGGAAACATTGAGGCATCCACGAACGGAGCAGTGAGAAACTAAATGCACTAAAAATACCATATATATATTTCCAGAGACTCAATGAGGCATATCGAATGTCAAATCAAATCAATGAAATCGGACGGAAACATAGTAAGTAAATTTAGATGTCATAACGGGTTACAGAGGCATAATCTATCCGAGATCGTTTTCAAGATTCAAAACAATTTATAAGACTTAATGAAATATTTAAAATAATTTTTATTTAGTAGATAAAGGAGTAGTTAGAGTATCTCTAACGAAAACACTCAAAGACAAGTCATAGACACATAAAGGGTAAAATTGGAAATAGTGGGCCCACCTCGGAACCAATGAAGCGGTGGGCTCAAATTACGTATTTTTAAGCTTATGGGGTCACCTACAAAGGTTCTAGGACATTCCATAACTTCGTAAGCAATTTGGAAAAAAAATTCATAATTTTTCATCAAAGCATACTTAAGGAATTCAATTCTATTGAATGAAAAAGCGACGATTTCAAACGCGGATTCCGATGGACAAAATATTCCCCGAGGCGTAAATCCAAGCCTAGTACATCTAGGACATGCCAAGAGAAGAATCGGGATAGCTTTACATACCTTTCTTGCCCTTTACGCTTGCCAAAACTCAAATCCCGTTTCGTCCAAAACCTACAAATGGTCACATTTACCAATTTACTATTCATAAGACTTAAAATTTCAACCTTAACCAATTCTTGTCTATAAAAATTTGAGCAGCATCTCCCCTATATATATATCATCCCCGAGGTTAAAACTCGGCTAAAACAACAACAACCATACCAACAACAATATATACAACATCAATAATCGTCTAGGAACGCATTCTAGCGTAAATAGTCTTATTTTCCAAATAATGCGACAATTCCAAATCCAACTTTGCACTTACAACCCGATATCAATATTTTCATATTCACATACTAATATAAGACCATTCAAACATAAACCAAAAGTATTCCAAGCTATATATTCAATATTCAACAATTCCATCAACTTCCATATTCAATCCAAAATTCTTATATATGCAACAAAACCATTCCAACACATTTTCTACTTACTAATTCATCTCCAACAACAATATACATTTTAACAACTTCATTATCTTAATATCATAAAATCACATTAATGTGTCATAATTCTCTACATTCCATTTTCATGTCAACTTCACTCATATAATCTTCCTTTGCATTGTGAAGATCACAATAACACAACTAACATGTTAAACAAAATAAATCCAACATTATCTCAACAACATATACCACACGGCCAACATGGCTTCTTTCCAATTTCATCCAATTTTCATTCAACTTCCATAATTTCATAAAAACTACATTAAAATCACATAATTTCCTATAACCATTTTCAACAATTTTCCATACCAACTTGAACCATTTCCTTCCATTTCCATTACAAGGCTTCAACAACACAATTATCATAACAAATAAAATTGGTTCATCCTTCTACACACATACATACCCACTTTGCAAACTTCCATATTTCCATAATTTCCACTCATTTCTACATACTACAACATAAACAAACCTTCATAACATAAGAAAAAGGAATCGATTCTTACCTTTTTCTACAAATTTCTTCACTTGAACAAGTTGTCAACTTGAAGAAATAAGTGCTCCTTCTTCCAAAACAACTACACCAAGTTGTAAAGGACCCTTAATTGAGTAGGAAAACCACAAGCTAATAATTTTTGGAGGAAGATTTTGAGGACCTAATTTTCCAAGGACTTGGCCGTGTGGTCCTTCAAGTTTTTGCTCTTCTTTTTCTCTCAATTTTGTTCTTGAAGATTCTTGAAAATGAAAGAATTGTGGTCTAATGTCTCATTTAATACATGGATTAATGAATTACCATGGGCTTGGGCCATATGGCCGGCCACCCCTCTTTTGGGCCTAAATTTTCTCCCCTTTTATCTTTTTTTTTTTGGGCCAACCCGGTTGGTCACGAGTTGGGCCTAGCCCACTGACCTTTCGACCTTAAAACGTCCATATCTCCTTGTACCGACGTCACCTGGGAACCCACGACCTATGGTTGGAAAGATAATTCAATTATCTACAACTTTTACTTCTTGGTATTTTTCCAAATTCCAAACATAGAATACCGTTTTTGCCCCCCAAAGTCAGGTCACCCGAAAACGTTTTCTTAAAAATATTCGTTTGGAGGACTTCCACTTTGATTTGGCCCAAGGGTCCTTCTTGAGTTGTGTTTAACTTCACATATGTGATTCATATAATTTGTCACATGTCCCAAAAAAAATTCTTGACGTGTGGGCCCCACCTCAGCTTACAAATAATCCGACGTTCAAAAATACGGGATGTAACATATAATAACACTAACTTTTCAAGTTTACAATATATAGTGAGAAATATTTAATCCTTACAAACTATTAAATTAGAAATAATACACATTCGATAACCTATCAAACCATCACGCCTCTTACCTTTAGATGCACCTTGAAGCATCCTAGTATAGTCAAACAAATTTTAAGAAATACATAATAGATAAATATAGTTAGTGTACGTACATGTGTAGATCTTTTTATACATAATTATTTGTGTACCGTAGGTAGAGATTAAAAATAAAAATATAATTTTTAGCATTGCACGAGGAAAAAGAACGAAGATATATAAATTATATGCGCCACGCATACGAGCGTTTGATTATGAATAGGATGGGAATTATAAAGAAAAAAAATAATGGATTTTTCTTGCCGTTCAACAATGAAGTAAGTCTAAAAGTTTGATTATTAATAGGATTGGAATTGGTATGTTACGAATTGTTTTTTTTTTTTAAAGATAATAATACACCATTTTACATTTTGATTTGGACTATACAACTAATGAAGTATTTTACATTTTTGTACATTGATATTATAGAAAAGAAATAGGATTAAAGAAGGAAAAATAAAAAATATTCTGAAAATCAAATAAAAATGGGCGGCTAAAAAAACATTTTGAAAATCAAATAAAAATGGGGCGCTGAAAAATATTTTATGAAAAAGAAGGAAAGAATAAAAAAGAAAAAGAATTAAAGAATTAAAAAAGATATATTTAATGTAAGAAATGTTGAAAATATACTTTATAATATTTGCTTCTCACTCTCTTAAAAAGAGTGAATTGCACTTTTTATGCCACCTCACCATCTAGGGAAGTACATATTTTAGCTCAAAATTAGTCCGGGGGTAATAGGTAATTCGCAAAGTCCAATAGATATATATGTTTTCAAGCATAAAGAAAAATCCAACCAATTTCAATCGATGAACAGGTCACAAACACAACCTATGAAATTGTTTTTAGCCGCCGCTGTCAACTTCCCGACAACCGAGCAACGTAACTTCGTTCAATAAGAACCTAAGAAATGGTACTGAAACTCTCTAAATCAGTTTATTATCCAATTCTTAGCTCAAACAACAAAATCAAACCAGATCTATTCCAAAAATATACAATTGAATCCGAGAAATGGGTAGCTGGAAAAATAAAAAATATTCTGAAAATCAATAAAAATGGGTGGCTAAAAAAAATATTTTGAAAATCATATAAAAATGGGGGGTTGAAAATATTTTATGAAAAAGAAAAAAAAAAGAAACAAGAGTAAGAATTAAAGAATTAAAAAAGATATATTTAAGGAAAGAAATGCTGAGAACATACTTTTTAAATATTTTTATTTGCTTCTCGCTCTCTCAAAAAGAGTGAATTACACTTTTTGTACCACCTTACCATCCAGGGAAGTACATATTTTAGCTCAAAATTAGTCCGGGGGTAATACGTAATTCACAAGGTTAGGTGTGTTACAACAAATCCAATCATAGTTTAGGCGACATTTTAGTCATTTTCAAAGAATAAATAAGAATAATTTAGTCAAAACAAATTCTTTCACTTAGACACCTTAATTAAGTCTTGTACCTATTGAGCACTCAAACTACACTGAATTTTTTTTAAAATTGGCTACTACAACTGAAGAGACCAAATTCGACCTCCATTGAAGGGCTTTAAACTTGGGGAAATGATGGGGAAGAAGAAGAGGAAAAATAAAATAAAAATTGGCTAAATAGAGCATCTCACGCGCTGACTTTGAGTGTATTACACTCACCATGCCATGTCAGCAAAAAGTGTCTAATTGGAACAAATTTGATATAGTCTGAGTGTTCAATAGGTACAAAATCTAGTTGAGGTGTCTAAATGAAAGATGTTGCCGACCACAAGTGTCTCCCGATGTTTTGTTTTTTTTAATTTCCCGCCCTGTGTCCTATATATATTAGGATTCACGCCGTGTAGGAACCATTTCTGGGGGAAGTCCTCCCCACCATTTAATACTCTCAGGGTCGTCTCAACAAGATTCGGGGTCTAAAGCCAAACTTCAGAGAGAGGCCCATTTTTTTTTAAAGAGAAAGATCGTCATATATTTTTATTTAAAGTCTATCTTTTATATATATATATATATATATATATATATATATATATATATATATATATATGCGAAGTCATTAATTACTGTTTTATAATCGTCAATAACAATGCAAAGTTGTTAACAATTTTTTCAAATCAATTTATTCGAAAGAAAATCAACTAATAATATAGCTAATCAATCAAGCGACTAAAAAAATTTCTTTTCTTTTTTTCTTTTATAAATATTGTGCACTCTTGTCTCAATTTATGTGACACAATTTGAATATCAAGAGTCCAACTTTTTATTTTTATCATGAATTTAGATATACAATCTTTAAATTTTTTGAAAACAATTTACGTAACTACATAAAAGTAACATAAATCACAACATATTTGAATCAAATTAACACAAAACTTAATAAAAAATGGGGCCCAAATAATTTGGGGGCGACTTAGTGGCTTTGGCCTTGGGCCAGCCCTATTTATACCTAACAAAATTAGCAACCGCATGGAAATTTCCAAAAGTGAGGCGCCCATCATACATGCTACCTTCGCATACGTTTCCCAGTACTTTCTTATGGACTTGACTATTTAAAGCCAACGATGTATGGAGTACTCAACAAGGCCTTCATGAGCATATATTTCTCTGTCTCTCTCTTTATCCTAGGAAATCAAGTTCTTTAGTACGAGTTTTCACGTGCAGAAACAGTTTGATATGAGCTTTAGTCACGTTGCTTGAGAATGCAGCCCTATAGCCAATTAAGAAGTCTCGGATGTGCTAGCACTGCATTTTTGATGCAGCCATCATCACATTGTTTTGAGCAAAGATATTAATGACGAGGAAGGCTTTTTTCGCTTCTTCGTCAAGTTTTCGAGCAACTCTTTCAACTGCCGTCTAATCCCCCAACATGCACAAGAACCGAGAGCCGTCCAGGGACTTCTGGAGGGAATTTGCGACTAGAAAGAAGATAGGACAGAAAAACAAGGTGCAACGAGAGAGTCGAGCAGTGAAATTCATTGAAGATAAAAATACTGTAAGAAGAGAATGAAAGCATGCACGTCCTTGAAATTTTCGAGGGGGAAAAAGATAGAGGCTTGGTCTATTATACGCCGAATGGAAGGTACGTAAAATTAAGTTTGCCTTTTTGTTCTTTCTATTGAGTGATTTAGAATTTATTAGTAGTATTTGCAATGGTTAACACCACCCCATGTGAGAAAATATCATAAATCATTGGTTTCATCTCTTCACTAGTAAATTTATCCGCGCTTCGCGCGGTGATACTATCGACATAGTCTCTGATCCTTTTTCTAATGCTTGGAGATAAAAAATAAAACTTTTGATTTAGTGACTTTTTACATTTATATTTTTCATATTTAATTTAAAAATAAGCTTTTAAGTTGGGACTCTCTCACTGTCTCGTCCTCTTCTTTCAACATTATCTATTTTCATTTAGCTAATAAAAATTACATGCCAATAAATTACATAGCAAAACACTTTAATATTTCTTGAAGGAGTCTTTTCTTAATGATCTTTGTTCTTATAATTTTGTAAGTCTTTTTTAGATTTGTTCTCCTTTTATATACTTTATTTTTTACATTCAACCACAAAATAGCCTTATAAATTTAGAAAGCTCAGAACACATCAAATTTTTTATCAACCTTTTTGTCCAATAAATATAATTTTGAAACATCTGTTATGGATTTACAATCTAATCTTTATCTATATAAATCTAATTTTAAGAATAAAATATAGATATTTAAATATTTAAGAAAACATATTATATGTTGTACACCATAATACACATTTTTCATTTTTATGAAACTATTGGCGAAACAACATCTTTAAAACACCATAAAAAAATTCTATATAGCAGATTTTGAGGAAGTTAAGTCCTTTTTGTGGTTCCAACTTTTTTCTATTATTTGCATATGCGTAGGAAAACAATGACATATTTTTCATGTTATCATTTGTTTAGGGGGCATGTAAAGATAATTATACACACTCTCTCTCCCCCCCTATTGTGAGCAATGAAGAGATAACGAAAATCAATTTGAATTTAGAAAAATATCACCCCTAAAATTCAAAGTTACTAAATATGAATTAGCACTATAACTATTAATTTTGGAACAGACTAAAAGAGTAACAACACGTATATAATTTATATACCCTTTTTTTTCGAGCTCTTGAGGAGTGAATACCTTTCTCTCTGATATTGTTGTCACCTATCAGAAACTCAAAATCATTTTAAAAGCAAACACAATAAATAAAATAAAACATAATCTACAACAATGTGCATCACGAAAAAATACCTCGAAAGATTATTACCTTTGTTTTGTAATTCTCACTGTCTTGTGAATTTACCCTCCAAATCAACCTACATAAAAAGAAATTCTATAACAATGTGCATCACTTCTATCTTGTTTTGCAAAATTCATTTTCTCGTGTGATTTACCCTCCTACTGAACCTACAACCATTTTCGTTCACCTAAGAAGAGTACATACTTTTTGTATTTCCAAAACGAAATACGTGAAAAAGCTCACCGATTGTATAGAAGAGTCAGATAAGAGTACGAAAAAGAAAATGATGAGCAAAAAAGCACTCACGTTGAGGAAAAAGGAAAAGAAAAGGAGGAAACTTTCTCTGCAGAGATTTTGGGATGAGGAGAGTGAAAATGATAAATGAGAAAGAAGAGAAAAAAATTATGCAATGAATTAGATATGTTTTTGTATTTATAGTAATAATAAAATTAGTATTGATAAATGAATACATCAATTGATTGTAATAAAAGTAGTATTACGTGCACTAATATTGAATGCATTAACTGATCATTGTAACAAAATTAGTATTAAGTGCACTAATTTTCATAAAAATCATTTGGGAAGAATGTTTTCTTTTCAACGGAAGGATTGGCTGACTCTTCATTGTCATCCATTTCCTGCAATTCTTAATTGCCTTCATAACTTTTCATTTTCCTCTCTATTAAAACAATAATAACGAATAGAAGAGAAAGAGAGTAAGATAATTAAGAGGTATAATTAAGAGAATTAAGTGAGTAATGTTTTGATTTTTTTAATATAGAATATTAATTTTTAAATAAGGAAAAATTCAAAAAAAGGAGAAAAAAGATAAATGTCAATGGAGGTCATAGAGAGGTGCCACATAGGATTGTCTATGCCTAGCTTTATATTATATATAGATTAGGAGCGTAACAGTTTAATGAGGTTATATTGCAATTCAAACTATTTTTTGGTTGGAGCGATGGAGTTCGCACGACTCCTCTGTTTTAGTATTTTGAAACTATAGACTACTCTTAGGTACAATTAATCCACACATATTCTTGACCAATCTTAGAGCATTTATGTCATAGGCTCTTTGCTGTCAAACCAAATTATACAACTAAGTATTAGCTCTCTCTAAAATATAATGAAAGGAGGTGCCACAAATGTATAGGACCCCGGAGTGCTTTATAAACGTATGTGCCAACACTCGAAACTCGCCAAAAAATTAATATAACTAGCTCAACCTTTGGGGAATGACTGCTATCACAAGTAAGTGATTCTTTTAATAGGAGCTTCCAAATTTTAATGGGTTAGTTTAGGCAAAAGTGATTTTGGGGCTTCCAAATTTTAATGGGTTAGTTTAGGCAAAAGTGATTTTGGTGATGGGTTGAGTTTGAGTATACCCATAAAAAATAGTAGCCCAAATTCACTTAGCAAAAGCGTCCAACTATAACCCGCGGGAGTGCCCAAAACTCTCTGTTGATCATTACTCAAATAAAAGTAAGAGTAATTCCATGTTTAAGAGTACATACAGTTTATAATCTCTTATACTATTGTACATTTAAAATTAGGTTACAAGTTTTCTTTTAATAGTAAATACTCCGTAGTAGATTTTATAATCTATTCAATTTTTGTTCGACGTGCTGGGTTAAATGAGTTAAGTGATGAATTATGTACTTAAACTTAATTACAATGCAAATTTTTAAACTTAAAAGATTTTACCATGCAAATCAAAGGGTGCTCTAAAAATTTCACTTGTTTTTTGTCACTTTCAATAATTAACACTCTCAATATACAAAAAGAAAATTGAAAAGAAAAGTGAACATATAAGAAAAAGTAAAATTTCTCACGACATTGTTTGTGTCTTACAAGAAAAATGAAAAATAATGGATCAATCGGGTTGGATATAATCCATTGTTTAACTCATCTTGATCCAACTCATTTTAGTCTAAATAATTTTTAGGCAGATTTGCGATAACCCATTTACTGACGCAGTCGATTGTAACGCACCCAAATTCAGTCCAACAACCCATTTGTCACCCCTAACGTAGATCATATTTCCTTCAAGAGATGGCTAAACTAGGTAGACTGAGCAACCTCTATGTTGAACTTTTTTTTTTTTTTAAAACTAGTCTTATGTCTTTACAACGGAAATGATTGAAAAGTGTTGAGAGACAATCCGTTCGTCTCCATAATAATTAATAACTGTTATTGAACATATAGCCGCACAGATATTGCAAAGACCGCGTAATATATAGAAATTGTATAAATGGGCGAGCCGCACCTCATACGACCCTTATAACTCTCATCAAACGAACCAGTTAACCTGTTATTACATAATAAACCATGCATGCATCATGAAGTGAAATCATTCATAAATCTTTAAAACATAGCATAGAGCACATGGTCTCCAAAATATTTGAATTCATAATCGTGACTGTGGAGCTTATAACTGCCAGAATAATACTACATAACACACGGGGCTAACCCGGCAAAACAAAATGCAAGACAAGACATAACATGCAACCAAGTGGTACTGTATTATTTAGGGTTCATGAAAAATAGGAGCGGAAGGCATGCCTATGAGCGTTGGCCACCCTTACATCTATAATAACTTCAACATCGAAACATCCCATAAAGTTTACATAAAGCTATAAACTTTCAAAAGGACAATAATCATTTCATGTTTATCATATTCCTGAAGTCAAAATCATAAGATGATCAATTTCAATTCTTTTGAACCATATGCTATCTCCAAAAATAATTCAAGAAAAAAAAATTAGTTTCCTGATATCATTCAATTCATACGTAGATAGCATTCCATTGCATATATGCATCTCAATCGTGACAATATGAAAAATGCACGCTTGCCCCTATGAATATGCATTCACATTCTAAACATTTTTCATAATCCTTGAAGCATTCATTTTGAGAAAAACACTTAAAGGAAGGTAGATCTCAAATTAGCTTTAACCTTTAGCTTTAACATACAAACAACAAGCTAACACGTTCAACGAAACCCACTATTCATGAACATAACCAATTCTTAACAATTCATGTTCATTCAAACTCAAGAAGCCACCCAACCGCCAATCCCCTCATAATTGTGGTAATCCAACTTCAATAGTTCAATCCTTAGCATTAAATGGGTTATTAGTGTCATTCAAGTCACTACAATGTTCATTTAATAACTCCTAATTGTCACTATTCATCTTCTTCTTCAACTAGCACAACTATCCAATCATAATCATCAATACCCAGTTCTAGTATTTATCCAGATCACCAATCAAATCATGAATTCTATCATAAACATCTTCTACCTACTCATGTATACATAATAAATGAAGATTGGGCTGTGAAATTAACTCTTAAAGACAAATCTTAAAAGACTCCACTTTGAAGAATTATGAGGAGATTGAGAGTTCTAGAGAAATACAATGTTTGTAGATGTTACATCTAGCAATTAGCATATATTAAGTATAATAATAGATTCAAAGCATCCATAAATAACTCACCTTGATTCAAAGCATCACCCTCTTGCGATAAGCTGTTATCTTCGTTTCTTTAGTCATTGTCTTCCTCTGCCCCTTCCATTATTACTTCAATATTCTTCCAAACTTTTTCAAATTACTCCACTTGTTTTCATGCTCCAAGCATATCATCTATATCCTATGGCATTGTAACACTTTTGAGACACTTTAATCACATCATTAGGCCCGTTATTAGTGTAATTACATATTTAAAATTTACGGGCTTTAGAGATAGGATGGTTCAGTTTTGTATTACTAATTAAGCTAAAGCTTTCAGAAAATAATCTGATATCATTGAAGCTTTTGTACTCAAATCCTCTTGAGTGCAATTCTTCCTTTTTCTTCAGAAACTTTAGAACCTTTTATTAATTTTTTCTCTAGAGGGGGAAAAATATACATCTAGAAAACTTGGATTCTTCCGGTGACTGTATTGGTCAGAAAATGCAAGTGCTTGGTGGAATACTACTTACGCGCAAATAAAACACCACCACTATTAAAATAGATGAGTTTCTTTGCAATTGAGGTGTCCATTATGAGACAAAACTCACTTGGAAGATATATTTGGTATTTTTTGTTGATGAAACACATAATTTTAAATTTTAATTCTAGTTTTTAAAATACAATCGCCATTGAAGATTTGGAAAGATCTCTATCCTTTAATAAAAACATTGGGTAAAAGTATTTTTCTGTCCCAATTTTGTCTTAAAAATTGAATTCTCCCTCCAACTCTAGATGATGGACATTTTCTCCCTCCAGTTTTAATTACATTTTTAATGCCTATTTCGTTCTGTGGACCATCATACGACATGCTTCCATCATATGCAAAAATCGCTCATTTAAGCGAGTCTCACTCTAATATTACACAAGCTAAAAGCAAAAATAAAAAGTACTAGTAGTTATCTATATCCTATATTTTCGTCTAGCATATAAATATCTAACATGACCGAAAGAGTCCTAGAATACATAGGATCTAAAGTAAATGTACTAATCTGATTAAAATATATTCTAGTTACTTGGTATCGTCTTTACAAATCTTTTTCTTTCATTAAGTCATAATTTTTGCTAAGAAAGCATGATTTCTATGAAACTGTAGGTTTTCAAGATAATTTTTTTTACATGTAATTTTAGGTCTACCTCGTCCACTTTTAAAACATTACCTACTAACCGGTGCATTGAAGATCGATGCAATAAATGATAAAACAAACTTTTCTCATTTTATCCTCTGTGTGTGCTACTTCTACCCTTTGTTGAGTGTGGTTAACCATAATCTTGTTTAATCTCAAGAATACACACGCGCATGAGAATAGTAATTATATATATATATAATAGAATTAGTTTTACAACAATTTAAATGACCTATTCTGTTTGTACTTTAAAAGAATCTAAATTAAAATGTATAATAAGTGATAACATAGCTTAAATAATTGTTATTGTGAAGGAGTTAAAAAATACTATAATTCTCGTGAAAAATAAAAAAAATCGTTTATAGTACAAAAACTATTATACAGAGGGAAAATTATTGGTGTTAAACGCAAAATAGAAGCTGCTTAAGATAGGAGGTCGAGATGTCCATCGTACAAAATTGGAGGATTAGTTTGATGCTTTAAGTGAAGTTTGACCCATCTAAAATTTTTAATAAGAAATATCCCAATCTAAAACATATGCGGCAGACTTCCGTATTTTCTTGGGAAAATATATTAAATTCCCTTAAATAATACGTACCTATTTTCTTAGTTTCATACTTAAATTACGGAGTGTTACGTTCACACTACTTCCATGAGCTATAATTTCCCCGGCCGTCCGCTCTAATTAAAGAGTCAAGTATTTAGAAAAGTAATTTTATTCTCTTTATGGCGTGCGAGAGCTGAAACTTAGCAAAAAATTGTATCGTGTTACATTTTTTTCTCTTATTAATTAATTAATCTTATTTCTTATTTGTTCTTTTTTTGGTTTTTCCTCTCTTGTTTTCTTATTAAATTCTCTTGACTACTTTTTTTAATATTTTTTTATACAATAAACTTAGTTGAAAACTAATATCTTTAACATACAGTAACAACAGAAAGAAATTAATCAATAACAATAAACTCAGTTGAAATCCATAGAAGATCGGCGGGGTGATAAAAGCACCAAATAACTTAGGTATGTAAGTTGCAAATAATACCAAATTCGGGGAGATTTATATTCTGAAGAAATTAGGCCACGTGATTTAAGTTGTCTCGTGTATATATGATGAGTGAAATATAGCCATTAATTCAGTTGCGTTTACGAGAGATTTAAGTATGATATTAGCTTATTTGGCTAAGCTTATTTTTTTTCAAAAGTGTTCATTTTTTTTCAATTATTGAGCCGAGGGTCTTTCGGAAACAGTCGTCCTACCTTGGTAGGAGTAAGTTCTGCGTACACTCTACCCTCCCCAGACCCCACGGTGTGGGATTCCACTGGGTTGTTGTTGTTGTTGTTCATTTTTTTTCAATAAGTGTTTATTTTAAAAAAGTGAGGTGTTTGATCAAGCTTTTGGGTGAAATAAGTAATTTTGAGGAGCAGCAGAAATAGTTTTTTAGAAGCTAATAAAAATAGCTTTTGTTCAAAAGCACTTTTAAGAGAAATATAATTTTTAAAAATTTGGTCAAACACTAATTATTGCTCAAAAGTAATTTTTAACTTAATTGGCTAAACATAAATTATTTTTCGATAAAAGTACTTTTTTGAAAAATATCTTTTAAAAAAATACTTTTCAAAATAAGTTAATTTTAGAAGTTTGATCAAACAGGCTAATAGTATAATTTCATGAGGGTGTAGGGGATGCGATTTTTGTGTCTTCCCTATTTTTCAAGGGACGGCAAATCACCGTCGTCCAAGAAGTTAAATTTAAAAATAGACAATATTGTTTAGGGTTAACAAAGAATTAGTTCAATAGAATATGAAAATAAAAAAATAAGAAAATATGATCTTATTTATTTCTTTCTTTTTGGTCAACAAAGATAACTTATTATATACTCCCCCTCTCATAATAAGTGTTATCTTAGTGAAAAAATACGCATATTAAGAAATCAATAATGTATGTAAAGTTTACTAAATTACCTTTATATAATACAAAATAAATTATTTTTTCCCTCTTGATTATAGCATGCAAAAATAGTAATCTTTTTTATATTGGGAATCCAACAATATCAAATTACTATGTGATTTTTTCAGTCATCATTCAGATGTTATTTAACTTGTCAGTTTTTATCTAAGGATAAAGTTAGAAAAAATAAATAACTTATATCTTGATTTTCTAAGATGACATTGAGATAATTTTTTTTAGTTAGGATGACACTTATTACAGAACGGAAGAAGTACTAGAGTAGATATATGATACTACATGATAGCATCTTTACATAACTACTTGTCCAGTGTTCCTTCCTTGTTGATTGGGTAGACAGTCCCTTTTAGCCAGTTTTATTATGTATACAGCTGATTTGGTTAACATTTCGAAATAAATAAATCAGCTTTGTGACTCGAATGATTTCAATGAATAAAAATTCATGACGAATCCAAAAGGTTAACATCGTCATTCCTAGAACTCTTTGGCAGTAAAAGAAGCGGTTCTTTAAAAGATATTAAATTAAGCTAATTCAATTTCATTCCGAGGATTAGTTAAATTGATTCTTGAGAAATAAAACTTGACAAATAAAATGAACGGATGGAGTATTTCTTTAAGGAAATTTTCATAAAGCCATTGAAAGAAAAGAAAAAAAAAGGATATATGAAAACAAATATTTCCTTTGGATAAAAAAAGAGTGTCCACTTACATATTTGCACACCCTTTGGGAAATTACTAACTTAAAAAAAAAATAGGTAATTTGACCAAACTGCCCCTAATTATAGGCATTAAAATTGATCACATAACACTTAATAGGGACAAATTTGTAAAATTAAGGTTTTTTTTTTTTTTTTTAATTTGATAAGTGGACACTTTTTTTAACTCAAAAAAAAAGACTAAATGGATTCTTTTTGATGAGTCAGAATCTTTAATCCAAATTATTGAATTTCAAGAAGTAATTTGTGTTCTTTGGATGAAACTATTTCATCATATTGTCCCTCTGTGCTGTTCTTTTCTTTATTTTTCAATTCATAGAACTTAATATACAAGCTTTCATTACATTTACACACACAAAAAAAAATGCTCAAAAATGTCTGTGTTAGATCAATATTTGGCCTAATGATGTACGAGTAGGTTTATCGTTTTGTGAGCAAGTTGCAAAACGCAATGCAAATTTCCAAGTCAATAAAAGCGCAATACATAAAGCTGATACAGAAACTTTATTGTTTCTTTGAGTGATTTATAATGAGGGGTCAATTTTGAGGGGGCAATGACATTAAAGTCATCATAAGTAATTATAATAATTCTATTGATAAATACTCATGTAACATTTTTCAACTTAATCCATGTGAGTCGAAGACTTTAAACCCCCAAAGTTTTGTTTTAGCTGTATATATGGCCCATAATAAGGACATTTACCTACTTTCTATTTCATTTTTGTTAGGCCAGCAAAATTCAACTTTGGCGATAAGCTGATACAGAAACTTTATTGTTTCTTTGAGTGATTTATAATGCGGGGTCAATTTTGAGGGCGCAATGAGATTAAAGTCATCATAAGCAATTATAATAATTCTATTGATAAATACTCATCGTAACATTTTTCAACTTAATCCATGTGAGTTGAAGACTTTAAACCCCCAAAGTTTTGTTTTAGCTGTATATATGGCCCATAATAAGAACATTTACCTACTTTCTATTTCATTTTTGTTTAATTTCACGCGAGATCCTTTTTGTATTTCTTATATGTCGTAGATTTTTGTGAATAAATTTTAGGTGATTTTTAAAACGTCGGCACAGTTTTGTGGCCATAAATTTAGACTTGAGCTTAAAATAACACTTTAACTTTTTTTGATAATCCAATCAATAATAGATGGTTGTAACAATTTTCAACTTCAATCTATGTGAATCTGTTAAAATCCTACTTATATTTTTATTTTGGAGTGAATACATGGCCCACAATAAAGACATTACCTCATTTATATTTATTTTTGCTCCGAATTCCTTATTGTATTTCTAATATATCCTAGAATTCAAAAAATAAGGTCTTTCTTTTTAGTAACTGTCGTGATGAGAGTCCGGAACCAAAATGCCCCCCAAAAAATCACTTTGAACCAACTAGTTTTTCTCCCTATATTTTTTAGAATTATATTTATATTCAAAATAAAGTTATGTCTTGATTAAAAATAACACGCTTAAATCAAAACCTTTAAAAAATAAAACACTTAAACCTTAAACAAAACTTACTTCGGGTACCTTTTCAACCCCTAAAACGACGATCCGAACGTTTATGTATCCTTGATGTATTGAGCCTACATTATAGTACGGAAAAAAAATATCAGGTTATATATAAAATATTGACGTTTCGGAGTCTTGTCACACGACTAATCGTTGGTCAAAGTATGGAAAAAACACTAAGCGCTGCAAAGAAAAGATTTATTAAAATAAGATGTTGCGATCTTTTTATGGAAAAAAACACTAAGTTCCTTAAGTGTGTGATTTTTTAATGCGTAACTTTCTTTCGAATATGTTGCAAAAAAAAAAAATCGCGTAAATCGGACGTCCGAGCGCAAAAAACCGCGTATATTCGAAATAAAGTTACGCTTTAAAAAATAACACACTTAAATCTAAACCCTAAAAATAAAAAATCTTAAGCTAATGACAACAACTCTTCAAATAAAAATGGACGTCTATGTATATAGAACACTTAAACCTAAAGTTTACAAACAAAACTTACTTCGGGCACCTTTTCAACCCCTAAAATGACGATCCGAACGTTTACGTATCGTTAATGTATTGAGCCTACATTATAGTACGCAGAAAAAATATCAGGTTCTATATAAAATATTGACGTTTCGGAATCTTGACACACAACTAATCATTGGTCAAAGTATGGAAAAAAACACTAAGTGTTAGCAGTTTTTTTTTTGGTACTGAACTTGGCACAAAAGTGCTTTTGGACAAAAACTATTTTTTTCAGCTTCTGAAAAACTCCATCTGATACTCCCCAGAAGCACTTATTTTCCCTAAAAGCTTGGTCAAATACCTCACTTTTTTAAAATAATCACTTATAAGCACTTTTGGAGAAAATAAGCTTGGCCAAACCGGCTATAAATCTATCACTATGACCTAAACTATTTTAAGAAATAACTCAAAATGTATTTATTTTGCATTGCTTTAGGCTACTATTATTGTTCAACATGCATGTCATATCTTTGCTCAATTTTAATCTAATAATTTTTTTTTAAATGTTAATAATTTCATGAAATTATCATGTTTTTTTACGAGTATTTTCTAAAGTATCATTTTATACAACTTTCTTAATCCAAGTTATAAAGTATATAAATAAATTAATTTGGCTCCATTTGGGTTTGAAAAGTTACTAAAGAGCAAATTGATGTAAAGGTATAGCAGTTCTAAACGAAGTAAATTTCTAAAAAATTAGAACTGTCATTTTCTTCGTTATATGATCCTTCTATATAGTTAAATTTATCCTCATTTAGATAAGTTAATTTTTATATACCATCAAGAAACCATATAAAATTGATATTAATTAAGGATAATTTAGTGGAAAAACTTCTCAATTTCTAGGTATAAGTGATTTGTTGGAGCCAAATTTTCTTTTCCTACTAAAACATTTATTAGGTCTTACTTTACATTCAAACATTGTCAACATCATATGTTTCTCTCTATTAAACATCTAACATTTTACTTCTTTAGTGATATCATATGTGCTTACAAATACATAAAGTTAAAATTACTGAATGACATTGTTTAGTGTGAAAATGAAGGTAGCGTTATTAGTCTAGATTAGATTATCTTTAAAATTTCTTGTTTGATTAACTAAAAATCAATCTTTTTGAGCATAAAATATATATGAATAACTAAATTTATTCATAAGGTTCATTTTATGAATTTAGGTTATTTATTGAATTTGGTCTAAAACTAAAGTTAAAAAGCACATTTGACTAGCATAAAATCTTGACAAATAAAATAATAAGTGAAAAATTAATAAATATCAAAAGAATTCTATTTGTATCTATAAATAAAAATCGTATGCTCACAAATTCATAAAATACAAATAATTTTTATCTTATGATCTTTGCCAAGTTGTAATTATCATACTTTATCATGTTAGTTTATAGAATATCGAATTGCTTGAGCCCTTATATATATATATATATATATATATATATATATATATATATAAGACTATCCAGTTATATGATGAATAAAATTTAGTAATCATGAAAATTTATAAACAAAATATGATTAACCTGCATTACATTAAATTAACTTAAATATGTACTTAAAAAGTGACACAATTTATACTTATTTGATAAAACATATTTTGAGTTTGAGCTCGGGCTTAGCACTTGCCTCCGGTAACGAGTCTATATATATATATATATATATATATATATATATATATATATATATATATATATTTTTAAAGACTAGCCAATTATGTGATGAACAAAATTTAGTAATCATGAAAATTTATAAACAAAATATGATTAACTTGCATTACATTAAATTAAATATGTACTTAAAAAGTGACACAATTTATACTTATTTGATAAAACATATTTTGAGTTTGGGCCTAGACTTAGTACGGGCCTCCGGTAACTGGTATATATATATATATATATATATGGATAAAAAATTTAATTAAATAGATCTCACTGTATGATTTGTGTACTTTTCCCAAAATTCAATCATAGTGTATATTAAGAGTCAAATTGGTTAAGTGCAAATTTAAAGCAATAAAGATGTAAAAAGAAGAAGACAAATGTAATTGATGTTTTACTCTTGAAAATAGAATTCTCATATTTAAAATTTGGAATGAATTAATACTAAAACTTGGAGAAAAATAAATTTTCTCTTTTAATGTTAAGAACAAATAATTAAAACTCTGAATTAACTAATAGCAAAAGATCCAATTCAATTTTTTTCCATCTAATTATAAACAAAGTAAGAGCCTGTTTGGATGGGCTTATGCCTATAAGCTGCAAACAACTTATAAGCTAAAAAAAATAAGTTGGGGTAATCTAACTTATTTTTTTTGGCTTATAAGCTGTTTTCAGCTTATAAGCTGCTTTAGATAAGCTAAGTCAAATGGGCCTAATTATTTTTTTGAGCTTATTTTAAGCACAAAATGACTTTAAGCTGGTCAGCCAAACACTCAAAAAAACTGAAAAACAACTTATAAGCAACTTATAAGCCAATCCAAGCGGGCTCTAACAAGTTGACAAATCCTTTGTTGTACATAAATTTGATTTAATGAGAAGAGTACTTGTGAAGAAATAAATTAGAAAATAGAGCAAAATCATAGTGTTGTATCAAGTTCAAATTTGAAGCGACAAAATAAAAGACAAAATGTACTCTAAGTGAATTGCCATTAATTATTCTTTTTTTTTTCTTGCATTAATTCTAACAAATTGCAACTCCTTATATTTTTTGCATATATTACATTTTTATTTTGTAAAAAATTAATCATTCTTAGATTTTAGACTGTCACTTGTCAATTTTTTCCCTACAATCTAATTAAAAAATCTGTAAATGACCAAAAGACTGAACATTTCAATTTGTTTTACTTAAAACTTTTTGAAAAATCATGATAAAGGTTGTGTTACTTGATTGTTTTCAGTGTTGTATCACAATAATATCAATAATCTTCATGAGATACTCTCATAAAAATTAACTGAAATCGAAATAAGGCATACAAGGATTTCCGTGACACAGGATTTCTTGCTTTAAAATGGGATCAACATATATCATTTTCAGGAATTTGCATTTTTGTTAGTTTTTATTTTATAATTCAAACCCATTGTTTAATAATATTTATGTTACTTTTTGAAATTATGTACTCATATGATATGGGTGTCGGTACGTGCCTGAGAGACAATCTTTGCACCATTCAATTAAATACACCTTATATAACATTATGCACAAAAAAAATTAAAAAAATACATATTCTATAAGTACTTTTAGATATAAATTCTTCAATTACCAACTATATCTTTATATCATTTAACTCAATATCAAATTGTAAAAGTACTATCGAAAGAACGCTTAACATTTGCACGTGATGTTCAAATTAATAATCTAATTTAAGAGGTATGTTAGGAATTTTATCATTTAATTTATTTATAGCAAGTATATTCTTCTAATTAATCACTAAAGAGAGAATACAACGGGATAACTACGATGATTAATTGCAGGCAAAGTGAGAAATCACGATGACATTTGAGGACTTATGTGGAGCAAGATTTTTTCTTTTAATATGGATTAAAGTTCGTCAGATGCCGACAGATGTTTTTACAATTTCTCATCAACTATGTCCAATAGTTGATATATAGAAATTGTAGAATGTTAATATTCGTGAATAAAATAATTTTAAGGTCGATTCTAGTAAGAAATAAAATATATTGAATGATCTGTCATGAAATAATCAAGCTTTACTTCCTCTATTCTTGTGTACACAAGTATCAAATATTAATTTTGTACATTATACTCTATGTCAAGAATTAAAGATATGTAGAGTTAAAAGAGAATGCGTACGACTAGTCTTATTAAATGATGCCTAAGAGAGTGTTTCACGAAGCTTATTAACTGGTCAAAATAGCTTATAAGCATTTTCTAAGTAATCTACAGATTTGGTAATACCGAAAGTGTTTATAAGTCAAAACTAACTAGTCAAAAGCCATAAGTTGATCAAACCTATTTTATGCACTTTTGATTTGACCAACACTTTTAAGATTTTATCTCTAATATATTTGTTATCATCAGAATAATTTCCCTAAAACATCACTTTTAGTTGTCTATCTATTTTATTTACATCGTTTTTTTTTAATAAATAACAATACTTTTAAATTTATATTTTTTGAAAATAGCTTTAAGGACATTTCATGTCATTTTAATAGAAAAATGTTACAACCACCTTTTCGCCAAACACACTGTTTATTATCAATTTTAGCACTTTTATCCAAATACGTAATTGCTTATTTATAAAATCAGATTCAGACTCTAACATATGAAATATACTACGATTAATGATTTTTAATTATACATAGCAGAGTTAATTCATCGGAGGATATTGACTAACTGAAATTACTCTGAGGGACAAATCTTATCTGACATCTTGTTCATAAATTGCTGAAAGGCACTTACATCAAAAGTATTATAAGGTTGAATTTAATGTTGTAAAATTCAAAATTAATTGTTTCACGGCTTATTGCGGTGTGAATTTAGCTTTAAATGCCTCCAATCGTCTATGGTAATTATACTGTGCACATTTTATCATTCCATATGCCTCGTAAATTTTCTTCCATAATTTATTTGTAAATTTTATCTAACATCTATTTAACATTTTTTATGTTCTCACTATATTTTCTTGATCTTTTTGGGGATTATGTCATATTCTTTGGAAGTAACTACCTCGCATCATCCCTTGCGCTCTCACTTTTCAAAACACCAGTTAAATAAACTTCCTACTAAATTATTATTATTATTATTATTATTATTATTATTATTATTATTATTTTATTTAAAAAGAAAAATTTTACAACATAAAAGCTGATTGTTCCATTAGGAAAGCGTTTATAATCGAGCAGGAAAAATATTAAGGAGATGGCATAATATAAGAAGTTTTTTTGCAAATATAACTTTCCCGTTTTTCTCTGTGGAGGAGGTTTGTGCACATGAATTAATAGTTAAAATATAAAAAAAATGGCGTAGAGCATAGAATATTGAGATTGATGTTTCAAATGGGACTAGGGAGTAACAACTTTCTAAGATTATCGGTCAATGGAGGTGTTAGAGTTCAATCACATAGTTAAATATTGTTAGATTTCAATTACACACTAGATATTTGGGCCTAGTCATTCTGGGCTGACTTGTATTATATTTATCATTGTATATACTTATTGGGTCAGTCTTTGTTAGTTGGATTGAGTAAGTTTTCCGGGTCAAAAATAAATACACGGCTCATATCATTTGTAAAGATATGGTCTATCAGAGACCATAGTTATAAGATAGAAGGGGGGACATGTCAATTGTTTAATATTGTGGGAGGAGGTTTACCTTTTAAAGAAAAATAGGAGGGAGAATTTAATTTTCCTTACTTTAATTAAATTGAGGTTCTAGTAAAAGCAACTCTTTTCTCAGCCAACAATAATCCGACAAGTAATGGTATAAGGTGTGAGTTCAAGTTACATTACTCTCTAGCTCATCCCTACCCCCCCCCCCCCCCCCCCCACACACACACACACAAAAAAAAAAAAAAAAGGGGTTCTAATTGACCCAATAAAGTGTTTTATGACGTTAAAGAAATCGATTTTGTAAAATAAGATGGACATTTTGGATAACATCTCGCCTTCACATGTACATAATTCAGTTAGTTTAAATTTATTATATTCCTTCTAGTAATTTAAATTTATCTATTTAATTTTACTTTTATGCTCTTCCATTAAAGTAAATAATATTTAGTACATAGTCTACCCAGTACCCAGTAGGTGTTATACTGAAATAGGTGAAAAACATTTTCTTCTCTAAACTTTGATTTAAAGGGTGAAGTCCACCGTTAACTTTGGACATTTTGTACATTTTCCATCAATTATCTTAATTGAATTTTTAAATCCTATTTCATCCACTAAATTATCAGCGTTTTTTCTCTTTTGAATTTTTTTTCTTTTTGATATTATAATACTGTCTCTCTCTCTTAAAAAAAAAAATGTGTTATTAAGTTACAGACTTATAACCTATAGAACAAATCAAATCCTTATTGTTGAAGAAAATACGAAAAACAGTAATCAAGGACATAAGTTAATTTGGAGTAATAATAAATTGAATAATGAATGAATGAGCAAAATGAAAACTTTTAGAATAAATAATTTGCTCGTATTAGTAATTTAAATCACACTTTCTTTAAATAACATTTCCCCCGAATATAGAAATAATATGAGTTAGTCGATACACACTTTAGCTACTTTTCTATTATATGCATCTCTCACGTATAACAGTATCCGAGTAATTCTATCCCAAAAGTTTAAGCATGTGAAATTATAACCTAATTTATTTTTGTCTTTGGCGGTACCTGGTCGTGCACTAAATTTTTATTTATCACTACTTTGAGAATTTTTCTTCGTGATTTTTCTCATCTATAGAATTTGTATTTCTATTTAATTAACGTTCGATTTCATCTATTTCTTTATGTCCCAGGTCATTCGTATCGATCTCATTTGTAAAATAGTGAGCCAAGAATGTCAAACAAAATTGGGATCGAGTCTAATCATCAGCGTAAGAGGGAGATGATGAGGAAGAGGGAGAGAAACGATTATGAAGAAGAAATGGTCAAAAGATTCTGTTTGAAATATGAATAAAAAGATTCTTCTTTAAAATATTTGACGAGTCAAACGGCCATTGTATCCTGTTTCATATGGCAGTTTGAGACGTTATAATCTCAAATTTGAGAACTCTTAACTTCAAAATTTACTGTGAATGAGCTACGTATCCATAATAAACTTATAAATGGCGTTCACAAAATGGTTTTAAGTGGCCATAAATAAGTAGCCTACGTGGCCATAAAATGGTTCTTGAAACGCATATACCGAGAATATATTATGATGATACCGCTATTTATTTCTCTACTATATAGAAATGACAGTTTGTGTGGGCTAACATGGACGAACACTGCTATTATAATTGCACCAAAAGAGATGTTAATTGTACATTTGGGCTGGCCAACTAAATAGCCCACTTGGGCCCATGCAATTAGTAATATTTTCTCTCGATGTATACACGTGTAAGAGATATAAATTTGTACCACAAGCTATATAAATTATACAGTTTAACCAACTACTTTTTTATCCCACATGGACATATGTCATAGTACTGAATATTTATTTTCTCCTCATGTATACACATATGCACTTCAATTTTAATTCTCCGACACATATTTATTTCCTCCGTGCATTTTTACTTGTTCACTTTTGATTTTTCACGTTCTTTAAAAATTAATAAATGAAGTACTCAACATTACTAAAAATATATGTCCAAATTATTTGTTCATTTACAAAACCAAGATAAAATTAATTAAATATTTCCCATCTTACCCTCTCCGTCCCATATTACTTGGTCACATTATTAAAAATATATGTCCAACTTACATGTTCATTTACAAAACCAAGATAAAATTAATTAAATCTTTCCCATCTTACCCTTAGTAATAAATGTTCTTGAAAATAGTCAATTTTGATTAGAATGTATTTATTGGAGAGAGATAGGGGTAAGCTAGTAAAATATATCTTTTATTTATGATTTCTTAAAGGGCATGCAAAAGGGAAAGTGGCAAGTAATATGGACGGAGGGAGTATATATTTTACCGTAATATTCATATTTATTGGTGTAAGTCTCAATAGCCTTGGAAAATGATATAAAAATGAGTAATTAATGTGAAGGGTAAAATTAATAATAGAAGCAAAAATTTCTTTCTCTTGATATGTTAACGTGGACAATTAAAAGTAAACAGAGGGAGTGACTTTTATCCCCGTTTTCCTTCTTTGTCAATACTTTAAATGTGAAGAGAGGACGAACAATAGCAATGCAAATTTTTACCAAAAGTTATATAAATTGTACACTTTAACCAACTACTTTTTTATCCCACTTGGACATATGTCATAATACTGAGTATTTATTTTCTTCTCATGTATACACGTATGCGCTTCAATTTTAATTCTCCTACACATATTTATTCGCTCCGTGCACTTTCACTTGTCCAATTTTGACTTTTCACGTTCTTTAAGAATTAATAAATGAAGTATATATTTTATCATAATATTCATATTTATTGATGTATAGTCTCAATAGCATCAGAAAATGATTTGAAAATGAGTAATTAATATGAAGAGTAAAATAAGAAGAAGAATTATTTTTATCTATAATTGTTAATATAAAAAATTATAATATATTTTTAATTAATTTAAGAAAAATATGTTATTAGTTTTGCTATTAAAAATCCAATATATACAACAATTGTTCTTATGTTTGAATTTGAATAGTTAGTTAATTGAAATGGATATCAACCTGTTGGTATACATACAAGATATTAAAAGAAAAAATCTAGAATCAAAATATTAATTTCCCTCATATTCTTACTAATTTTCTTTTCACATCGATGAACAACTTTCATTGTCATGACAATGAGAAAAAGGGTCGACTCTTTCCATCTCAAAGACTTAATTCCATCATATGTTTTTAATTTTTAAACTCCATTTTTTAATTATAACTAAAGTGATGATACATAAAATAAATTTTGTAATATGTTGCTATATATAATAACAATTAGAATGTTTTTAAAAGTTATTTTCAAAATACATAAAATACATGTCTAGCTAATTAAAGTGAATAGACATGTTTAGCCCGTGCATCGCACGGGCATATATTGCTAGTATAACTAGAAGAGTTAGTTAAGGTATTTGACTTACTAAAAGACTTTTATTAACTATGTAAATTGCCCTTACTTGTTTTACATACAAGAGGGAAAAATCTAATCTGACATTTCCCTAAGTTGCTGAACTGCACTTACATCAAAAGTATTATAAAGTTGAATATAATGTTGTAAAATACAAAGTTACTTGTAACTAATTGCCTCAAATCGTCTGTGGTAATTGTGATGTGCACACTTAATGCCTTTATTTATCCATTCAAATGACCCGTAATGCATTATCTTCCTTAGTTCGTCAGGTATTTTATTTCTGATTATAGTAATAATGTAATGTTCTATCATAACAATTCACGATCGACTTAGTATATGTTGTTTTGTAAGAATGACTTTTATACACAGATATTTAAATTAAATTTGTATTACCTTTCTTTCAATTTTAATCAATGGATTTTTAACATTTTTCATATTCTGAAAATTTTTCCTTTCACGCCCTAAAACTTGAGAACCGGACCAACACCGGATGCCGTAAAATTTGTGACCGACCCAAAAAACATTCATTCCATAACCAGACATAAGCAATGCATTTCTGATAACTGAATTTTTATGAGGCCAAACCCATGGACACCTGTGATCGTTCGGTTTTTTTACTTGAACAACTCAAATAAACCTTATTTCCTTTAGACACTTGAGGTAGGGTCCGACTGTGCCATTTAGACACTTTTCGCTGACTTGACAACTTGCATGATTTTCACACCAAACTGGCGCGTGAAGAGCCCAAAAAAACAGATTTTTTTCTTTCTTTTAATTCTTTTTATTTCCTTCTTCTTCTTCTTCTTCTTCTTCTTCTTCTTCTTCTTCTCCATTTAACAAACCTTCGACCATTGCTATCTTGTTCACCGAAAAAAATCAAAACAACCACCACCCTCTCTCCCCCTAAGTGTTTACAGGACAAGAAAGATGATTTTTCTTTGGATAAATCTATTTAATAAACAAAAGAAAAATAAAATTCCCAAAAAGATTAAAAAAAAAAAAACTTGCCATTAATGTAGTCTTTAGAAATCTTGAAGTTTTAAAATGGGTTAATTGATTTGATGAAAATTTTGAGAAATTAATGTTAGATTGTCTTTGGGTCTTCATGGGGAATCTTTAGCTGAAGTTATAAGAAATTTGGAGTAGTTTCTCTTGAAAATTTGGATTAAAATTTGATTGTAAAAAGAACAACACGAAGATGGTGAAGAACACCAAGAAAAACTATTCATTTAAGAATTTTCAATGTGTCATTTTTTTCTTTTTCTTTTTGTTAATAATGTGTCTTTTTTTGATTGGGTGTAAATAAGGGTTTTCTTTTTCTTTTTGAGAGTATTACTTTTAATTTGTTATTAAATATTTTAAAATAGTTTTTTTAATAAAACAGACACATGTCCTCATTTTATTCGTCATTACCACGTCAGCAGCGAGTGTATTGCACACACTTTGTAAATTTGGCTGATTCAGCGAAAAGTGTCTAAATGGCACATTCAGACTCTACCTCAGGTGTTTAAATGAAATAAGGTTTAGTTGATGTGTTCAAGTGAAAGAACCGAACGACCACAAGTGTCTATCGATGGGTTTGACCTTTTTATTATAACTTGAAACTGAGAACATGTGGTTCAATAGTCTAAAATTATATAAATCTTTTATACGAAATTCATGGAGTAAAATGAAACATGTTCTAATTAAGCATAATACATGATCCGCTTCTAAGTGACTGAAGATAACATTGTTTACCCTAAAAAAGAGTACAGTTAAATTTATTTGTGGTCCAAAGGATATGTGATTTGATTTGTTATAAACAGTGAATAATAAAGCTAAGAATTACTAGAGAAATAAAATGAATAAATTAGTAAGGTATTATAAAGAAACAATGAATTAAATAAGCCTGGGCTTTATTGATCCTTGGAGAGAATCTTTTGATAGGTTTTCCTCCGGTGGAACAACTATTTGCTTTGGCCTTGCAAAATCAATGGTAACCCGGTACAAAAGAATGATAAAGTAAACTTAAGTGCTAAAAATTGAATAGTATGAGTGAGTCTGAGTTGTTATTTTATGATCTTTTGAGAGGCCTTTAGGCTCCTTTTATAGGACAAATACATCAACACTTAAGCCGTGATTAAATTCTAATAATGAGTAATAATAGAAAATAAATGTTGTTTAACGTTTGCTTCGAACCCGGACCGATCACACGACGTTCACCCCTCATTAATAACTTGAGACAATTTCCCTGGTTGGTTTGCCCCGGGTTTATCCGGGAATCTTTATCCCGATCAAATGAAATGTCTAAGCGACCTTTCACTTTCAACCGCCACGTGTTTCATTCCCAAAGTGCCATGTATCGAGCTGTACTTTGTTATGTATACAGCTAATCCCCCCCCCCCCCCCCCCCCCCCCTGCCCCACTCTCTAGTGGAAGAAAGTGACACCGGGGAGTGGATTTGAAACGCCACCGATGTAATCCTAATCTTATGGCGGGAAACTTTTCCTCTACCCTCAGATATGACATAAATCTCTTCAGTTCTGACACGCCCGTCCACGTGTCTTCGTTAAATTGGCTACGCTGGTCGGTTTGAATTTGAATCGACTCATAATAAAGGTAACCAGTTAAAACCCCAACCTTCCTTAATTTTCTTTTGGCCAAACCCATCGGCGACGTCGTCAAGATCTTTTATTTAGACACCTCAACTAAATCTTGTTCCATTTAGACACCTTAGGTGGACCCTTACTATGTCATTTAGACACTTTTCACTGAATCAGCCAAATATGTAATGTGTGTAACACACTCGCCGATGACATGGCAAAATGACAAATTAAATTATGGCATGTGTCATTTGATCCTATAAAAATATAAAAAATAAATTTTGAGTAAAACTAATATTTCAAAAAAGATTAAAAAAATCTATTTTCTAAACCCTATACATTATTAACACACACACACACACACACACAAAAAAAAAAAACACAATGACTGACAAAAGAATTTTTTGAAATCATGTTCTTGGTGTTCTTCACCATTTTCATGTGTGTTCTTGTTCCAACCACGATTTTAATCCAAAATTTTAAGAAAACTCCAAATTTGTTATTGTTATAACTTCAACTAAAGATTCTCCACGAAGACTTGAAGACAACCCCAAAATTAAATTTTTCAAAATTTTCATCAAATAAAGTAACCCATTTTAAGCCTTCAGACTTTCTAAAGAACCCTTTAATGGTGTTTCGATGAGTTCCTTTGATTTTTTTTCTTTTTACTAGGTGAAAAAGTAAGAAATTGAGTTGAATTAAAAATGTAACTGATTGTTTTTTCCTGTAGTGATAGTGGCGGCAGTAATGTCGATGATGGTAGGAAGATGGTAGAAAAAATAATGAAGAAGAAGAAGAAGAAGAAGAAGAAGAAGAAGAAGAAGAAGAAGAGAAGGAAATGAAAAAAAAAAGATTTTTGGCCTTTCCACGGGCCTGCTTGGTTTGAAATCCACACAACTTTTCAAGTTAGCGAAAAGTGTTTAAATGACACAGTAAGGGTCCACCTCAGGTGTCTAAATGAAACAAGATGTAGTTGAGGTGTCTAAGTGAAAGATCTTGACGACCGTAAGGGGCCACCGATGGGTTTGGCCTTTTCTTTTTATACATACCTTGAATTCCTCTCTTCATTCTCTGAAATCTTTCTTGCCTTTCAACTAATTTCTTGTCTTCCAAAATTCTTAATTGCCATTATAAAAAAATATGTCAAGAACCAGACTTTTATCCAGTTCTGTTCCATCTTTATCATCTGCCTCTTTGCCGCCGTCCGCGAGCGATGGCTTTACCAGCGTTAACCCCGGGCTCTATCAAGGAAAAATATTATTCGTACATCCCTAGTTCATTCAACTTCAATGACAAAATTACTCCTAAAAAGGTGAATACTCAAAGTGACAGACGTGAGATGGCCAAAAACTATCCTTCCTCCATCACTTCTGCCATTCTTAAAACAGTTCGAGAAGACTGCAACTGGAGAACTCTTTTCACAATCATTATTCTTGACCCAGATAATGATGTCACCAAAATTAGGCCAAGCTTTTCCAATGTATACATATACTCGTTACATTTGGCCAGGTACCGGCAATTGATCCAGTGATCATAGAAACGTGCAAACGCTACCCAAATTGGTCGTCTGTTGGAGGGAAGTGGCTTGCATCCGATTCCATTTTATTTCCTTAAGTACCTATGCCCACTTCTCATCCAGAGCCACTTTTTTCTCATGTGTTAGGTGCTTGATGCACGAAGTATTCATGCCTATAATCCCTTACTTCATGAGTCTTATTTTATAATGAGGGTGTCAACTCACAGTGATAAGAATAAGCTATGTTGAACCATGTCCCATTTTGTAAGTATATCTAAGTTCCAAGGGTGATACCTTATCCGTGCCCTATGTCTCTGAGTACCCAAGAGTGAAGCCTACAAATTGTATTCCATGCAAGTCACACTTATGCCTTATTCTTACTTCAGTACTCATTAACTCATGTCCAAATGCTAGGGTAGGCATCTTCGAAGTACTCATGTAAACGCAATGTTGCTCATGTCCCCTTGCCCCCATATCATGCTATTCACATATTCATGCTCTATGCCATATTAATTATGTTTACATGTACGTATGTTCCATTTTACGTCCTTCATGTTTAATGTACCCATGTCATGTTTATGCCCTAAGACAAAGTGTCTAATATAATTCGTACGAATGCTTCCTTTTCTCTCAATCCTTTATGCTCTACTCACGATAATAAGCAAGGTAAGCCAAGGTATTCATAACTATGTTTCAAAACAAACACGGTAAGGTTCGAAGTAGGGTATATTCCAATGTAAAAAAGGAGACCTTTTCATGTACCTTGTGGCAGATATTTTAGAAATATTCCACTCAGATTCGACGTATTCATGTCATGTCTATGCTAGAGCATTGTGCTAGGATCACATTCTTGTTCTATGACTTATGTCCGTCTCATTCGCATCCAGTTGCGCTTGCATTCAAAGCTTAAGTCATACTCCTATCTCATATGTCCATCGTGGTGATATATGAACATCTATGATCAAGTCTCTAAGTGTTCAGATCCCATCTCCGTTTAGCATACAAATCTCCTGTTGTAAAATCTATGTCTTCGGCATTTAGATTTCATATTATGATATCCATGTTTTCACGTATTCAAGTCTTATGTCAGTTCAACACCATGTATCCATGTCAGCCATTTTTCATGTGTTCATTTTCCATGTCATGCTCCTCACGTCCAGGCGATCGTGTCATGTTTACGCCCGTGTTCTAATACTCATGTCATTTGTGCCTACGAATTCTTTCTCAAGTCCCATGTATAGTATTCATGTATTCATTCACTTCATTATCTATGTGCTTATTTCAGATCATGATTCATGAAAGTTATTATTCACGTATTCATGTTAGTTCAGTATTCACGTTAGTCACGTTCATGTTTCAATACCCTGCTATGTCATGTCATGCATATTATGATGCCCTTTGAGACTTGTGTTGTGCTTTGGTTAGCTGGCAGATGTTTGATTTTTTGGGACCAGGGTTAGTTTATCAGGCTAAAAAAAGGGTCAAGTTGTTGATTGCGTGTTCTTAAAGGTTTCATCTAGGAAAGGTGTGAGGAGTTTTGGCAAGAAAGGGAAACTTAGTCTCTGATACATTGGACCTTACAGAATCCTGCGAAGGATTGGTCAAGTGGCTTATGAACTTGAGTTGCCACAATTTTTGGTGGTTGTACACCTAGTGTTTTATGCATCCATGTTGAGGAAGTGTGTGGGAGACCCATCGTTGGTTGCTCATGCTGATATTATAACATTTAAGGATGGTCTCAATTATGAAGAGATACCCGCTGCCATTCTTGATCATCAAGTTCGCAAGTTGAGAACTAAAGAAGTTGCCTCAGTAAAGGTGTTATGGAGGAGTCAGTAAGTCCCTTATGTATTCATGTCTCATGTTTCGCGTTCATGTTCATGTATTCACGATTCCCGTCTTATGTCCTAGTATCTATGTTTTCATGAAAACCATGTCATGTTTATTCAGTCTCCATGTTCCATGTCATGCTTCCTCACATTCACGTACTTAAGCCATGTTCAATCACATTCTTAACCATGAGCTATCATTCCATTTAACAAGCATAACTTCCATGAATCTTATGTAAAGACAGTAAGGGCTGATAGATAGATTGTCAGCCTGTTAGAGGAGTTATAAGGGGTCATAGCGAGAGCATTCATGAGGTTTTTAGATCCGTTACAGGTATCACTCACTATCTCACACCATCATATTCGCTCTCAGATTGATGGTATTGAGAGACAGATACTCGAATTGGAGAAAGTATCATCCGTGATTGATATAGGGACGATCAAGAAAGACATTGCTCAGCTGAAGGACGAGGTCCTTGCGTTGCAGGTGAAGGAGGGGAGAATACTTACAGAACCTCCTCAACTAACACCACCGATTGATTTGGCTTCACTGGTACCGATTGTGCGCCTGATGAGAGAGGATTTTCCATCCTAAGATAGAGACAAGAGGCCGAGATCTGAGGATGAAGATGAGGGGGTGGATCCATTAGAAGAAGAGAGGAACTAAGTGAACAGGGCCACGTGGCAGTCCATGATTGACACCCATTTCATAGGGGCATTTTCTAGCAAAGAACCCCCTGTGGAGTAGACGGTGCCTAGTATTATGGTACCCTTGAAGGAAGCGACCACCGTCCTTGAGGAGGACCCGTTCACACAGAGCTAACTAGAGCCTCCCATCAGTACCACTGGCCCAACAGATGATTCAGCAACAATCCGTCCTGATGAGGTGGCAACACCTCAAGATAGGTAGAGGGCCTAGGGAGCTTCAGGTAATCTTAACCCTCTATTTTTACTTATTTTCATGCTTTAAGGACAATGTATGATTTTTAGTTAGGGGTGGGCTATCTGATTTGTGTTATATTTTGTAGATATGTGTTTAGGACCTCTTCAACTTTTCTTTTTGCCAGAGTTTTTTTCCTGGGGGGTTTTATTTCTGTTGAAACTGGCATGTTTAGGTTGATTAGGTAAAATAGAGTAATTATGACTTAGATGGTAGTGGTTCATGAACTTATGGCATGGTGCGTATGATATGTATTTTGATTGGAAAAAAAGGCCCCTTTCCGAAAGTTTTGTATGTACTCGAAATATGTTAGTGAATTCACATGTATGCTTCTTTTTTATGACATCTTGAGTATTGAGTATCATTTGTGATGAATGTTTTCTTGGGTAGTCACTTTGCTTAACAATCTTTATGTCATTGTGAGTGTGAGATATTAGCATTTGTTCATGCCCGGTTTGTAATCTAGAACTTTCCCGGTTTGTCATGCTTGAATTCTACGGATAGTTTGGTTTTTGAGATGATCTTAGGCTTCCTTTGTGTAAATTTGAAGCCACTTTTCCTTATAAGCCTGACCCGTTCATGTGTATAATCCCTATTCTTCCCCTTTGTGCCGTTAACCCTTTTCTTGACTAGCCGCTAACCAACCCATACCTTTGTTTGCACTAGTCCCATTTTTCACCCGTTCCCTCCTTGACACTATAAGAGGAAAAAGGGGCCAAGAGCTTAAGTTGGGGGTAAAACATGTGTTAAAAAGAGGCCTAAAGCCTAAGTTGGAGGTGGTGTGAGTTACCTAGTAAAGGATTCGATGTGGTTGTTGTGTAGTTACTGTAAATACTTAAAAAAATAAAAAATAGAAACAAAAGAAAAAATCAAAAAAAAAAAAAATCATAAAATCATTGCATAAAAGGATAGTTAATATGCAGTAGTTTGTTAGACCACATCGAAGTTGAAGAAGGAAAAAGAGGGAGAAAGAGAGGCAAATAAAGGGTAGAAAAATGTAGTGTTCAAGGAGGGTGTGTCACTAATCCTTAAATATCTATTCTACATTTCCCTAAGCCTACATTACAAGCTAAGAAAAAGTCCTAGTGTGATCACAGCCGAACCGTTCGAAGTTGAAGGCATTGAAAATAAGGGCAAACATATGGTATTTGCATTTGTAGTATATGAAATTCCTTGTGAGTGTGAGTGTTTCTCTACTTCCTTTTCTTTTTGCCGTATCTTCTTGTACATATGTGTTTGGGAAATTCTTTGTTCTTTATGAGGGCATAAATGGTTGAATGAAATGGTGAAAATAAGTGATTGCCCGGAGTAACGTTGGTATATGCATTGATAGTTCCAATAACTTTATGTCATGGATTGAAGCTTCATTGTGAATCGTAACATATTTTGAGTGATACATCTTGTTTTGAAATTGTGAAATTGAGAGGGTCAATTGTGAGAAAAATGCATGCCGGTAGTTCCTAGTGTAAATCATTGTAGACATTCTCACTCTGTTGTATCTAAGTATTAGTTGAGTCATATGTGTTGTGTGACTTTCTTGGGGACAAGCAAAGACTTTAAGTTGGGGGTGTTGATGTGCCACGTAATTTCAACACATTTGATGCTTTTTGACAGCGAGTTTTACTTGATTTTCAAGAAAGTTTGGGTCGTTTGATGTGTTTTTGTCATGTTGAAGGTGTTTAGTGCGTTTATGGCGAAAATCGGGGAAAGTCGTGAAAAGAGCTTAAAAAGATGTGCAAAATAAAAATAAATAATAGAAGTGACTTTACGGAGCAAAAAGACAGATCGTATATTATTTACGGCCTGTCAATTCAGCCGTAGATCAGTAACTGAAGCTACTATGACGAGAAAGGATTCACGACAAAAACTACGGATACGGTCTGTAAATCCCATCGTAGATCAGCAAAAGCAAGTCCCAAACTGAAGGAAGAATTTACGGTCCGCCAAAGTGGAGCGTATATCTGGATATTAGGAATTGATTTTAAGGACAAGAGTGAGGATTTTACGGACCGTATAATATTTACAGTCCGTATGTTAATCCAATGGGGGCAGGTTTGTCACGTTATTTTCCACGACTTGGACCATTATAAATACCTAATGTAGGGTTTTTGTAGGCCATTCTTAGTCAAGTATTATACTCCCTACGTCCCAATTTATGTGATATCGTTTGATTTGGTACGGAATTTAAGAAAGAAAGGAAGACTTTTGAAATTTGTGGTCTAAAACAAGTCATAAAAATGTGTGTGGCTGTAGATCATTTAATTAAGGGTAAAATGGAAAGTTTTAAGGCAAATTATTTCTAAATAGAGAAATGTATCATTCTTTTTGAGACAGACTAAAAAGAAAAATGTATTAGACAAATTGGTACAAAGGACTACTATTCTTCTTAACATTGAATACTTCATTGTTTTTTGGAGCTTTTTGGAGAACAAGACAATTACTTTCATCTTATTTTAATCAATAGTAAGCATTATGAATTCTTTTATACTATGTTCTTCATTCTTCAATATGAGTAGCTAACTTCAATATAAGGCTGTGAACCAATGATGGGTGTTATGTGATTGGGAATTGGGATTGGTATATGCATAATGGTTTGTTAGGGTTTACTTATTCTTTATTCTTCAATGTTAGTTAATGGTTGCAAACATTAATTTAAGTCATAAATCTTGCTTTATTTGGAAAAATAGGTTAGGGTTTGGTAAGAACAGGTAACAAGAACTCGAAGAGTTAACCCTCATTTAATAAATTCGCTTAGGAATAAGAGAAATTTACTTGGCACATATTAACCGTTCTTCATATCAACTCTTTTACATTTGGGAAAATCATAAAGAGAAATAGTCTGTAACTATTGAGAAATCTTAGGGATTCAATTAGAGGTTAAGTGAATTCTGACAACAATCCATTAGAAGTCTATCAAGATCAAGACCCATAGCATTATAGTTCATCTAAAGGGGAACACAACCTTGGTTTCTTTAAAATTCGATTACAAGCAAAACAAAATAACTAGTAAACAAACAATCTTTTACAAACTCAACGGAATATGAAAATAGACCGCAAGAAAGTACTCGACTACATTAGTAATAATTTTACACCCTATTCCCCATAGGATTCAACCCCAACCTAGTTGGGTTACTATATTTGACAACGTCCGCGTTCGTCATTTATTAGGTGTAATTTGAGAGTATCAAATCACAAGAGCCCTCAATATATTTTCAAGGAGAGGAAGTTGAATCTTAGACAAAGAAGATGGCTCAAATTTCTTAAAGATTATGATGTGAATATTCTCTATCACCTTGGGAAGGCGAATGTATTAGCCAATGCTCTTAGTCGGTGATCCATGGTAAGTTTAGCTCACGTTGAGACAGACAAGAGAACTATGACATAGGAAGTTCACTGCTTGGAAAACCTAGGAGTTCGACTCCTGGACTACGAAAATGGTGGAGTTATTGTTCAAAACAGGGCCAATTCCTCCATAGTAGCTGAAGTGAAGGAGAAACAGTTTAATGATCTTTTTTTATTACAGTTGTAAGAGGGGATTCACAAGCATAAGACAAAGACCTTCGAACAAGAGGGAGATGAGGGTACTTTGAGGTACCAGATGAGGGTACTTTGAGGTACCGAGGCAGACTATGTGTTCCAGATATTGACGAGCTTAGAGAGCGAATTATGTCAGAAGCTCACAATTCCAGGTATTCTATCCATCTAGGTTCCACGAAAATGTACCATGACCTTAAGAAAATTTATTGGTCTAATGATATGAAAAAAAACATAGAAGATTTTCTGGCTAAGTGTTAAAATTGTCAGCAAGTGAAAGCTAAGCACCAGAGGCCTGATGGGTTAGTTCAGAATATTGATATTTCTGCTTGGAAATGGGAGATGATAAATATGGACTTTATAACAGGTCTATCTCGCTCATCGTGAATACATTACTCGTTTATGTGATCGTGGACCGACTTACTAAGTCAGCGCACTTTTTGCCAGTCAAGACCACAGATTCAGCAGAAGACTATGCCAAGTTGTACATTCATGAGATTGGCAGATTGCATGGGATCCCAGTGTCCATTATTTCAGATCGTGGTGCTCAGTTCATGAAAAACTTTTGGAAGTCCTTTGAGAAACGTTTGGGTACCAAGGTAAACCTCAGCCCAGCTTTTCATTCTCACATAGAAGGCCAGGCAAAGCGTACTATTAAAACTCTTGAGGACATGTTGAGGGCATGTGTCTTAGAGTTTAAAGGTAATTGGTATGAATACTTTGCCTCTCATTGAATTTTTCTTATAATCACATTTACCATGCTAGTATCCAGATGGCACCATTTGTAGCTCTGCATGGGCGAAGGTGTAGATCACCCATTGGTTTGTTTGAAGTTGGTGAAGTAGAGTTGTTGGGACCATATTAGTTTATCAGGCCATAGAGAAACTCAAGTCGATCCAGGTGCATTTGAGGATGGCTCAAAGTCGCCAAAAGTCCTTCATGGATGTGAGGTGAAAAGACTTAGAGTTTTAAGTTGATGATTGGGTGTTCTTAAAGGTCTCACCTATGAAAGGTGTGATGCGATTTGGCAAGAAAGAGAAACTTAGTCCTAGATATATTGGGCCATACAAAATCTTGCGAAGGATTGGTCAAGTAGCTTATGAGCTTGAGTTGCCACAAGAATTGACTGTTGTGCACCAGTGTTTCATGTATCCATGTCGAGGAAGTGAGTGGGAGACCCGACGTTGGTTGTTCCTGCTGATACTATAACAGTTAAAGATGGCCTAACCTAAGAGGATATCCCATTGGCTATTCTTGATCGTCAGATTCGCAAGTTGAGAACTAAGGAAGTAGCCTCAGTAAAGGTGCTATGGAGGAGTTAGAAAGTCGAAGAGGCTACATGGGAAGCCGAAGAAGACACAAAGTCCAGATATCCGCATTTGTTTGAGGAGCACGCAGAGAAAGTTCAAGGTAAATACCTTCTATGTCCCTTACGTATTCATGCCTCACATTCATGCATTCTCTACTTATGTCTCATATCCCAACGGTCTTGTTTTCATGAAACCATGTCATGTTTTACTCAGTCCCCATGTTCGATGTTATGTTTTCTCACGTTCATGTATTCAAGCCATGTCCAAATCGCATTCTTAACTATGACCCATCATTCGAGGAAGAATGATCCCGGCGGGGGGGGGGGGGGGGGGGGGGGGGGAGATATTGTAACACCTCGTACCTTCAAACAAAGCTATGTTCATGATTCAAGGGTTCAGAAATCAGACGGGGAATGTTGGAATTAAAATTCATTTCAGTTCAGTGAATTAACAGTTTTTACGCCAGGGTTATACGGACCGTATAATATTATACGGGTCGTACGTTTTAGCCTCTGAAGCACTGTCAAGAAATTTGAATGACTTGTTTCAAAAATCAAGATTTAGGGGATATTACATGCTCCCTAATGGTCCAAAAATTAATCACCTGTCATATGCTGATGATATCATTATCTTTTGTGCAGGGAAATCTCATACTCTTAAGCTCATTATGGAGTGCTTAAAGAAATATGAAAAAAACTCTGGACAACTTATTAATAAAGATAAAAGCTGTTTCATTATGGATACTAATATATCTGCTAACAGAGCTAATATAGTCTCTCAATATTTGCAGGTTCAAAGGAAAGAATTCCCATTCAATTATCTTGGATGCCCACTTTTTCAAGGAAGAAAGAAGATACAATTCTATACTCAAACTGCTACAAGGATTCTTAAAAAAGTAGGAGCTTGGCACTGTAATATGCTTTCAACAGGAGGAAAAGTGACACTCATCAAGCATATTCTAGCTGCTATGCCTGTTTATTTGCTATCTATGTGTCAACCTCCAAAATCAATCATTAAGCAAATGGAGAAAATCTTTGCAAACTTCTTATGGGGGACCAAAGAAGGGAAAAATAAACAACATTGGGTGGCTTGGACTAAAATGTGCTTTCCAACGGATGAAGGAGGAATAGGCATCAGATCTTTACAAGATGTGTCAGACAGTTTTGGTGCCAAATTATGGTGGAGCTATAGAACAAAGAAATCTTTGTGGGCTGATTTCCTAAATGCAAAATATATTACGAGGATACACCCAGTAGCTAGGAAATGGAGTTATACACAATATCATTGCTGGAGAAGACTGATGAAAAGTAGAGACAAGGTGGAACACTTAATTCAATGGAAGATCAATGAGGGAAATTCAAGTTTTTGGTGGGATAATTGGACTGGAAAAGGAAGACTTGCCCAATATGGTAATGCAAACACCTCTATCAGAGGGCAGGTATCTGATTACTTTTGCAATGATGGATGGAATACCATAAAACTTAACAAAATCCTTCCTCATGAGATAGTGATACATATCCAAGGAATTGCTAGAGAATTTCCATTTATGAAAGATCAGCCTATATGGACCGATAACAAAGATGGGAAATTTTCCTATAAATCAGCTTGGAACTGTATCAGGATACATCATAACCCCTCCATGATCAACAAGATGATATGGCACAAGAAAAATCCTTTTAAAGTTTCATTCTTTCTCTGGAGGTTGCTGAAACACAAAGTTGATGTTGATCTTAACTTGGGGAAATTTGGCATCAACATCCCTTCTATGTGTTCTTGTTGCATCAGTCATAAAGAAGAGTCTGAGGAGCACCTATTCTTTGATAGTATGATCAACAACAATATCTGGAAGTATTTTAATCAAATGTTTGGCATCAGAAGTGGTCCGGCTAATCTAAGACATCTTATGATCACTTGGTGGCTGACAAAAGGTAAAAATGACATTAAAAAAATGGCTCTTCAAATTCTTCCTGGAATTATTGTATGGCAGGTATGGAAAGCAAGATGTAAGAGCAGATTTGAAAATGTGAAAATGCATCATAACAGGATTATCCCTCAAATTTGTCAACAACTTATTATCACTATCCACAACCAAATTCCCAGGATCCCTCCTTTGCTTGAGTGGGAAACTTTTCAAAAAGTGATGGAGTTTGCTAAGGAGTATATCACCGCTATCCCTGTAAAATGGAATCCTCCCAAAACTGGTTACATAAAGATGAATACTGATGGGTGCTCTAAAGGAAACCCAGGAATGAGTGCAGGAGGTGGAATAATGAGAAATGATAGGGGCCACATGGTGAACATATTTGCCATGCCTTTTGGATGTATGACTAATAATAAGGCAGAGGCCATGTCTTTGAAGATGGGGATTGAGTGGTGTAATAGGAATGGAATAAAGAAGATCGAAATAGAATGCGATTCTATGCTTCTAATGGACTGGATCTCTAGGAAGAAAGATGTTCCATCGGAGCTATGGGGCATCATCAACAACATTAGAGGGATGCTGTCCCAACTGGAAGGCTGGTCAATTCATCATTGCTTCAGAGAAGGAAACAAAGTTGCGGATTTATTGGCTAACTGGGGTTTACAATGCAGTAGAGATATATTTGAAACAAATATACAGAACATTCCGAGAGAAATCAGGGGAGCTATCAATGTAGATAGAATGCAATTACCATCTTTCAGAATGAAGACTCATCGAAATGCCTTTTGCTTAGATAGACAAATGTATAAGCTATATAATTTTGATGTTCCTTAATAGGTGATAAATCTCAGTATAGGAGAGGTTGGTAGCAATCTCTCAGCCTAATAAGGCTCTTTTGTAAGCTTAGAAGGAAATTCTACTTTTTTGATGATATGGAGCATGCTCCACTCTAAGTAGGTGTAGGGGGATCTACTCCTTTGCTATGTAACTGGTGCAATTAGATACATATATATATATATGTTGCCATGCTCTAGTGATAGAGATGGGAGAGATTGATAAAAAAAAAAATGTCACGTGGAATTTAAATAAACTTTAATCTATGTTGACCATTAGTCAAAGAGGACAAGTGAGCCAAAAATGTAACCAGAGGGATATTTTAGCAAAATAGATGAATGAAGGATATATTTATTCCTTTTATGATAGTCCAGGAAATTTTGGCCCTTTTCGATAGAATCTAATAAGAAAAGTCTTCATCAGTGCTTAATCTTACACGAAGACTGATTAATCTACTGAAGAAAGAACAGCTGAACTGTTATTGTCTCTATTTTAACTTGTTTTAGACCACAAAATTAAAAAAAAAAATCATTTCTTTATTTTATTTTATTTATTAAATAAAATAAAATAATTTATAAGTTTTTGGGACGGGAGTAGTAATTACAATACAAAGACTGATTACTTTGGGATGACAAATGCTGGGCGTTTTCATTATTTAATGTGACCATACTTAGCTCTATTACACTAGTGATTCAAAAGTAGGAGAATTATATTTTGGAATTTGAGTTTTTCACTGTGTAATACCTCCAAAAGAAGATAACAATTTTTTTCGACCATGCAATAAGTGAAAGAAGGGCTATTTTATTAAAGAGAAGAAAGGATTATTATTTAAAAAAAGAAAAGAAGGTCTATTAAGGATAATGATCCATAGCTTTCTCCTACAAAACCCAGAAAAAAGTGAAATGTTAAGGATAATGATCCATAGTACGTAGATAAAAATCCTAGGGTAGTTTGGGCCGATTGCGCTGAGACCAAACTAATTGAGAATTCAAAATTTTCATGGGGTTTTTTTTTTTTTTTTTTTTTTTATCGTCTGGATGAAGTAAAAGATTTAACGTACATACGCCATAAGCATAGACAAGTTTATAACTTTGTCTAACTGGTCACTTACGGTCATTTTTAGCTATCAAATCCATATTAGTATCAAAGCTACATGTAATTAAATTTGACGTAGTTTAATATCGTCAGGAAAAGGAAAAGAAGAAGTGCATAATACTGAAAAATAGTTATTCTTATGAATAGAAATCAAACTCTAAACTAATTAAAATGTTTAGCATAATGTGTTCATGCTAGAAAAAAATAATATGTAACGTGGTGCCAACAATTAAAAAAAACCGTTGTCTAGTATCATAAACGTTATTACCAAATGCGTAAGAATTTAAGGCTTTAGACCCTAATTCCTTTTGTATAAAATATAATTATGAGATTATCAGAATGGTAGTTAATTTCCTTAGGTAGAAGAGAGAATACCTTTTGGATGATCAATTTCTAACAGTGATCCTTAATTTGTTCTAGGCTTCTGCTATGCTATACTGATTTATCACCCATCTGCCAAGTAATCATCACGACGGAGCCTGCAAAAGTTCCTCATTAAAATTTGATATATAATAGAGTTGTAACTTGTATCTGATACGTAATCTAGAAATAAAAAAATTTAAAGCATTGCTCTTTAGCTTAGGAAAGTATAACCATTCCATTTTTTAGAAACTCTAAGCGACCTAAGTTAATATATAAAGTATTTCGAATCTAGGATGAATATAAGCGCAAAAGTTGGTGTGAATTGATTTCAATGGCACAACGAAAATTTCGTAGAGAGAGCGGTCTTAACAATTTCAAATGATGATAATACTACTACATGATACTATAATTAAAAGAAAATAAGGAAGGTAAAAGGATTGGCTTTATCAATTCTACCTTCTGAAGAACTTGATATCTTCAAAGTTGGCAATAGAGATGGAGAGAGAGAGAGTTGGCAAATTATTTCAAATCTAGGATGATATAAAACGCAAAATCAAAGTTGGTTCCATGGTCCTAATGAATATTATGGCATGAGAAAATTTCGTAAGAGAGAGTTGGCAAATGTATAGAGACGAAGGGTTTTAAATAAGGTTTCCAAGGAAAGAGGTAGGAAGTCAAATGGAAAATAATGTGAATATCACATGAGGTTCCCGGAAAAAGATGAGAAGTTCACATGAGGTTCCAGGAAAAAGATGGGAAGTTTGAAGGAAAATTACACGAAAGGCGAAGTTGGCGGGAAACTACCTTTGACCCCAAGTCTTCAAGTCTTCAAGTTTTTTTTTTTTTTTTTTTTTCATCCCAGGTCTTCAAGTTACTATATCAAGAGTTGGACAGTTTCCGCCGCCAAAACACTTACTCCATCTGTCCCAATTTATATTCTTTCCGTTTCAAATTATATGTCGTGATTACTAAAAATAATTATCTCAAATTATTTATCCTTTCAAGACACAATTAATTATTTTTTTCTCATTTTATCCTTGTCATTAATGGATATGACACTATATAGAGTAAAAATTTGACAGAGAGAGATTACAAAAATTTGACAGAGAGAGATTATAACTTAGACATAAAATAAGGATAGAGTTAGAGTCCGTTTGGATTAGTTTATAAGTTGCTAAAAACAGCTTATAAGCTGTTTTCAGTTTTTTTGAGTGTTTGACTGGCCAGCTTAAAGCCATTTTGTGCTTAAAAAAAGCCCAAAAAACTAATTAGGCCCGTTTAACTTAGTTTATCTAAAGCGGCTTATAAGCTTATAAGCTGAAAACAACTTATAAGCCAAAAAAAATAAGTTGGCCTACCCCAACTTATTGTTTTTTCGGCTTATAAGTTGTTTTCAACTTATAAGCTGTTTTTTTAAGCCCATCCAAACTAGGGGTGGGCATTCGGTTTTTCGGTTCGGTTTTATCAAACTTCGGTTTGGCTATTTCAGGTTTGGTTTTTTGAAGGTGGACACCAAACACCGAACCGAACTAGTTCTTTCGGTTTCGGTTTTTCAAAACGTCGGAATATAAATATTTTATATAAAATTAATATTTTTTTCAGCCTACAATAATATCGGCTCATTACATTAAGTATACATATGCCTATTCACTCACGTAAATAAAAAATAAGGACAGAAGCATAGCTAGAAAACTAGTTGTAAATTGTTGAAACTTTAAATGGTCATAACTTTGCGCTCGAATGTCCGATTTACGCGATTTGTTTTTTGATCCCAGGGTAGTTTTTTGAGATCTAGCGGGTCAAGTTGCCGTAGGCGGTGTGGCCTGGTCGATTTTTCAAAAAGCGCCCATTATCCCATTCAATTTGAATTTTCCCCCAAATTGGTGCACAATTTTCATTCTTCTCTAGTAAAAATCTAATGATAAAAAATCTATTTCGAGATGCTAATCCCGTGGTAATGATGTTTTGGATGTCATTTTCGAGGTTCGAAATTCAATTTATGAAAACGAGTTAGATAGCATTAGTGAACAATATAAAAAATAAAAATTGTCTACTTTGTTGCATTCACCAATTTGACTTGGTGGTTTGGCCTCTCTCTTTTACTTACTTATTTTTTATGCCAACAACATGGATCAAACCTTGGTGGAGCATTAAATGAGATATATTATACCTTAGTTGAACCTCTCGTATTAGATAAATTATTTTTTAATATAATATTTTTATTTCAAAACACTTAAATCAAAACCCTATAAAATATGACACTTAGATCTAAAGATGACAAGTTTCCAAGCAAACAAAACTTACTTCGGGGCACTTTACAACCCCTAAAACGACGATCCAAACGTTTAGGTATACTTGATATAATGAGCCGACGTTATTGTACGCAAACAAATATATTAAGTTCTATATAAAATATTGATATTTCGGGGTTTTGAAACATAACTAATTTTTGCCCAAAGTATGAAAAAACGCGATTTTGATAGTTTAAAAAATGGGGGGGGGGGGGGGGGGGGGAACCAAACTAGGCTTCACGCACAGAATTTGTGCGTGAAAGGACCAATCTGAAAAAGTTACAGTTTGGTCCTTTCACGCACAGATTCTATGCGTGAAGCCTAGTTTGGTTCTTTTTTTAAAGGGTTAGTTTGGTTCCAAATGTTATTTGTTGGGTTAAAAAAATTCGGGACCCGGAAACTTAGCATAAGAATATGCAAATGCTCTAGTGGAGCCCCAAGCTTCTTTGGCAACAAATTTGGAACTACAAACTTTTAAAGGACAAATATAAATAGACGATTTTTAACAATTCAATACAATTATAAAGCAAGCAATAGTATAGAAGAAAACAAAAGATCTAAAGTTTAATTACCTTGAAGAAATAACTGTATACGCAAAGTGCCGTGAGTTTGGGGAATGAACAAACAAGCTCTTACCAAAGTTAAAACTTCTCCAAAATTCATAATTCTGGGTTGTGTTGCCCACCAAATGCTCAACATTTTCAGCTCAGGATAGGCTTTGGTAAACTTGAAATCCACGTAATGACTTTCAAGAATGTCCAAGCAACTTAGCCTCTCAGGGCAGAAACATTAAGGAATTGGATATCGTTACAACCCGTAAGCTTCAAGATCAAGAGCAATGGAGCTACATTGACTGTATTCTCCAATATTTGATCAAAAGAGCTTTAGGTCGACCGTTGCAAGATTCTTGAAAGGTGAACTGTCATGGGGTAATTTGAAGGTACACCTTGTTATGCTCAAATATCTCAATTTTGATAATGAGGAGTCGAATAGGAAAGAAGGCAACGTATACGGATATTGCATGTTGTTTTGGATGATGAGTTCCTGAATGCCTCTTCTAGAGACATGAAGCAACGAATGAACGATGCCGCAATTATTCAAATCAACACTTCAAATATCGAGAACAAACTTGATAATATATAGGGCCATGTTGCAAGAGGATAGTAATGTTTTTGTAATCATTAGGGAATGTACTTTGGTTTATCATCTCATAGAATTGTTGATCAAGCATGTGTAGACCTGATTCCATTTTTTTGGATAATATACTCATCTTTGCTACTTCATTGATGAACGTACGGTATAAAATATCATATATCACATTATGTGGTAAATAAGATAATCTGTCTATATCATCTTTTTCATTGTAATGAGTCGTAGCATTTCCGCGAATATGATTCTTCATGTTGCCACGACGCTTTCTTAGAGCCCGTCTGGATTGACTTATAAGTTGGTCAAACTAGGTTAAGTCATTATTTAATTTATTTGGGTGTTTGGTAAAATAGAAAACAATTTAGATTAAGTTAAAAAGTGTTTAAAATAAGTCAAAATCAAGAAGTTACTCAACTTCAATTTTTTTTTTTTGCCTTAAAAGCCATTTTAGTTTAAGCAACAACTTTACCCTTTTATCCCTTATATTTTCTATTAATTTCAATACTACCCTTACCTCTAAAAAAACTTTAAGTATCTTTATCCAAACATATAACTGCTTATTTATAAAATAACTTTTAGCAGTTAAAAGTACTTTAAGCACTTATGCTTAAAAGCCACTTTTTTTTTCCAACTAATTCAAACTATAAAATGAGCCTTATTTAATTTTATACACCCTTTCATCTCAGTTTGGTGAGAGTATATCATGACAAAAAAAATGAATTAATAACGAATAATTTATATCGCTAAACACTAAAAGTTCATTTTAATCCTATTTAACGATGGATCCTATTAGCTATGAACTATTTAGTGACAAATCAGGGACAAATTTCGTAGTTAATTAATTTTTTCTTTTGTAGTGACTGTTATTGAAAAGCTAGTGCAAATGGTAATGGAATGAACATCTCGTGTAAGATTCACATAAATCAAACATTCCTTCAATATAAATTGGATAAAGTCAACCTTTAATAAACTTTTCTTTCTGGGAAAACAACGCTATTTTCTCTTAATTTGTTTTATTCTTTATGAGGGATCTGGGTAACAGCTTGGCTTCTACAGCAAATATTTCAATAGCCTAAAAACAAATATATAGATCGATGAATGTGACAAGCTAGCCATTCGGATAAAGAGCAAAAATTTAGCATTCACCTTTTGTGGAGAAATCACATTTACTATTGTTTACCCTTAAGGCAGGCGACGATTGAATTTATACGCGGTGCAAAGGATACGTGATTTAATTTAATACGTATGAAGAAATAGCAACAAATAATGATATGAAATAAGTTAGTGAGCAAACCAAAGAAATAAAGAACCTTGTCCTTGATAAAGAGTAACAGAACTGAGCTCGGGTTGTTGGAACCGGGCTCGAGTCGTGTAAAATATTGATGAATACTTAAAGAAAATGTTGAACAATGTTTAGAACTTGAATATAATTGCTTAGAGTCTGCTTGTGCGTAAAAGAATGGAGCTGAAAAATGAGGGGGTGCTCCTCTTTATATAATAGAGGAGTCCTACCCTGTTTACAATTCTAGATAACAACACATTTTTCAGTTGAGTAACCGACCTAAAAGGGTGCCGAAATATTCGGTCGGTGGCAGATATTACGGCCCCTATGTTTATCTACTCAATTGCTTCTTATTCCATCTCGGTGCTCTTAGTCCGTCCGGGCTATGCTCGGTCATGATCGATACTCGATAAACTGAACCACCTCCATGCTCGGTTGAATCAATGTCGATATTTTCCCTCGACCGTGTTGAAGTCTCGACTACGGGACCCTCGGTTGGAATGCGTTCAATCCCATATAACGGTCCAAATCTTTACATAACACAACGGGAAATCGAGGGTAGCTTTAACCTCGATCTCACCCGTATACAACTCTATATTGGTGGTGTACATGTTCATGCCGCTTTGAAGTAATTTAAATAATCCGACCATGTCTTTTCTCTATTTTTTAACCCTGGCCTCCCTAGGGTGTCAAGTTTTTTTTGTAAAACCAACCGTGTTGAACCTAATATTAAATGATTTTTAGGTCATTTTTATTACATGCATAAGTTTGAGTATGAGTTTATGACTCTACAGAATAACCAGGTTGGCTCATTCTTTTCATAGTAAAATAAAAATGGTACCAAACAAACCTAGTTTAATTAATATATGTAAAAAATATCACACATATAAATTAAACATATAAGAATTAGTATTTGATAATAATTATATAACAAAATAAAATGCTAGTAATATTAGTACTCCTTTTATCTCAACTTATGTGACACTCTTTCCTTTTTAGTTTGTCCCAAAGAATGTCACTTTTCTATATTTCAAAATAATTTGACTTTATGAGATGATTTACAGTCACATAAATATTTAAGTCTTGTTTTGAACCACAAATTTCTAAAGTCTTTCTTTCTTCTTAAACTACGTGTCAAGTCAAATGGTGCCACATAAATTGAGACAAAGAGAGTATTATTATTTGATGTTGACAAGAGGGGTTGCTCTGATGATAAGCACCCTCCAACTCCAACCCGAAGGTTGTGGATTCGAGTCACCAAACGAAAATTGAAGAAAACCAGCGATGATAATTGGAACTATTCAAAAAAGTTTAGTTTTGGTCATACTTACTAAATTAATTGAATTACCGATTTAATATGAATCCCTTTGACTAAATGTTAGAATCGATCCATTGCCACCGAAATCTTGCCTTAGCCATCAAAGAAACTAAGAAAGGAAATTATAAATAAAAAATAAAAAAGAGAGGGACAGTTTTGTCCCTGAGACATAAGTCATGCTACATAGAACAAATCAATGTTCTTCAAGCAAAATTCGAAATGGGAGACAATATTTTTCAAATCTCACATCTATTCAAACAAATCTTTAAAAAGATCAAAGGAGAATTTGATCTACAATTATTTGTACATTTTCCAAGCTTTCACACATTACAACATCATCAAACAGAGAAAATCAAAGCATAAAATAAGTAAAACAGAGAAAATCAAATAGCCTTAGATATATTGAGTACATCCTACTTAATGAAATTGCAAAGATTAAAAGAAAAAGAAAAGTTCCTAACCTACCTCGCAATTTTCACCAGAAGCTAGGTTGAGTTTGGAGAAAATCAGTATCTTGTAGATAATAAAATAGCAAAGAACAATGAATGAGAAATGAAGCAAAAGTATGTAAGACCACATGTATTTATATTGCTAGGCGAACCTTTTTGTCTGTAATCCTGAATTCAGTTTTTAGCAAATAAAATTATATTATGCCAATCTTTTATTTAATGTGATTTTCTCTTAATTTTGAAATCTTTGTAAAGATTTTCTAATGAGTTTTTTAATCAGTGTCAACAATAGAAAATGATGTCGTTTTTTAATATATCAAAATTAAATATATACACAATATAATCAATGGATTCTACACCCTAAATATTTACACGTGGCACCTATTTAGAACATACTTTGTTCAAAAGGTATTAAACGATATATTCTGAGAGTCACTTGTTCATTTTAAATTTAAATTTTTATATACTTAGATATGCGTTGAGTTCATAGTGCAATGCAATTTCGTCTTTAGTTGGAAATGCTTACACAAGTAATGAAGGATAAGTATATAAGTGATAAAGGGAAAGCTCTCCGTACAATAAACCACAACGGTAAAAAGTCAAACGCGTAGACTCACTCTCTTACCTAATGACACCACCGGCGGCCGGATTACCGGCGCGTATAGATCAACCAAAAGACCCTACCACAAAGGCGACCACCTCTATGGTGCCAAAAACAAAGAAGATCGATTATAAGGGAGCAATTGAAGAGAACACCTCTCCTTTCATCCCTATTATCAACGATCCAGTGGTGGTCAGACAAACAGTACATAACGGCACTCCGGCGGCGATTTTCGATGCTGATAATTACTATGGGGTAATGACTGAACAGTGTAAATGGACTCTAGTGGGAAAATACACGTATGGCAGACCACAAATCGATTTGATTAGAACTAAATTCAAAGAGCAGATTCCCCTGAAAGGTAAGGTGCGTATAGGCGTGTATGATTATCGCCATATTTTTCTAGATTTTGATAATGAAGCCGACCTAAATGATGTATACTTTAGGAGATTTATTTCTACTGATAACGCTTTGATGAGAATGTTCAAGTGGTCTCCGGATTTCGACCCAAACGAGGAAACCTCTTTAGCCCCAATCTGGGTCTTGTTACCGGAATTGAAGTATCACTTGTTCCAATGGAATTATCTTAGCCAAATTCTTCAACAAGTAGGAACTCCAATAAAAGAAGATCTTGCTACTAATCTAAGAACTAGGCCAAATTTAGCCAAAGTAAGGATAGAGGTTGATCTGGAAAAAAATCTCCCAAATTCTATTTTTGTTGGAATAGAAAAAAAAGGGGCTGGTTTGAAGGGTTATTACCAAAGATTGGAATACGAAGGCGTCCCAGCATTTTTCAGAATATGTAGATTACAAGGACATGATCAAACTAATTGTAAAGTCGCAGTTAGAAAGAATGTTAACCAAAAGGAAGGAAAACAGGTTGTAACAGAGGAAGGGTCGAGCAAGCAAAAACAGGGGGAACAAGGAGAAGCACAACAATTAAAGGGAGAAGGAGTGGTCACAAAAATGCAAGATGATGATGGTTTCATAGAGGTCACCAGGAGAAAGAATAAGAAGACCTTTTTTAAGCCAATAAAGCAACAAACTGATAAACAAGGAAAACAAGAACTTCAACCTGCAGTCGCAAATGTGCAACAGCAGCACGTGCAGGAGACACAGCAACATGGGCGGCAGAACGAGCATCAGCATGAGCAGCAGCATGCGCATCAACATGCGCAGCAGCAACAACAAAATAGGCAGCGGCAAAAACAACAACTGCAGCGGGAACAGCAGGGACAACAGCATGTGCAGCTGGTACAGCAGCATGTGCAGCAAGCTACAAAAAAAAAAAAAAAACAGCAGCAGCAGCAACACGTGGATAATCAGCAGCTTTATACAACTTTTACAACTGAAAAACAGCATGCGCAGCAGCAAAAACAGCATGGGCAGCATGTTACAACTGGAAAAGTGCAGCTTCAACAACATGATACAGCCGAAAATGAGCAGCAGCAACATTTAACAGTCGAAAATAAAGAGCAAAATATCAAGGGTGTTGGACCTAAAAGACAGAAAAAGAAACAAAAAGCAAAAAACAAAAAGAATATACCTGCAGCTAGATTCCTCAAGAACATGCTATGGGCGAAACAGAAATCAAAACAGGCCCATATCAAGGATATTCTTGATAAACCAGAGCAAGCTAGGAGCAAAGACATACCTGAAAACATCACGGCAAAAGAGGTAACTCAGAACAGCATCAAAGTTAATCGAGGGATAAATGAAAATGAGGATCCTGACAGTCAAGGCAGCAGCTCTGTGGGAGTTCATAAGGGACATATGTCCCCTATCACTGCAGATACCGAGTGTTTGCAACAAAAAGGTGGTACTTTGGTGATAGATTTGGGAAGTCTTGAGTACATTCCCCCTGGAAAACAAAACAGACATGGCCCAGATATAGAATATGACTCTGATCAGGAGCATTGTTATGACACTAGTGAGGATCAAATAGAAGGAATATCATCTGATGAAGAAGTGCCAGATAGTTTGATAGATGTTACTAAAGAAGAAGAGGCACAGATTCTGGACAGTTTGGCTGAAATATTTGCTCCAAGCCCTAAGGACAATAAAGATCCTATTACATACGAAAGGGAACAAATCATACAACAACAAGGTTTGTCTCCAAGAGGTAACAAAAACAAAAAAGGTAAGAACACTAATAAGGGAGACAATACTGTACTCCCAGAAAATTTTGAACAATCTGGAAAGGTTGTTCCACCACCTAAGATTTCTTTATGATTAAATTCATAATATGGAATATCAGGGGGATGACCTCCAAAGGTGCTCTTGAAAGACTAACCAAGGTAGTCAAACTTTATAATATAGATTTTGTTGCTTTGCAAGAACCTTTTTTTAAAAGCAATAAAGTTGATAAGTTTAGGAGAAGGTTAGGATTTGACCATGCCATCTCCAATTCACATAGTAAAGTCTGGATTTTCTGGAATACTAACATTGTTTGTTCAGTGATTTCCAAGACTAGACAACAGGTTACTTTGCAGGTTGACTGGCAGAGAAGTACATATATGTCTTGGATAACTATTGTATATGCTAGATCAAGAGCTAACAAAAGAAAACATCTTTGGCAGAAATTAAGAGACTTAAATTCTATCATTGATGGTCCATGGGTCATTGGTGGGGATTTCAACTCTATAATGGAAGCTGAAGAGAAAAAATGGGGTGCCTCTTTTAGACTAAGTACTTGTTTAGATTTTATAAACTGTATGGATGATTGCGGTATGACTGATGCTGGATTTGTAGGTAATATTCACACTTGGTGTAATGGCAGAGGAGGTACTGGAAGAATCCATATGAGACTAGACAGGCTTTTTCACAATGAGGAATGGGCTACTAGATAGACAAATATCACTGTGGAGCACCTCTCAAAGACTGGCTCAGACCATAACCTACTATTGGCCACCTGCACTAACGGTAACCAACAGGTAATCAAATACTTCAAGTTTCTTAATTTTTGGACTGACCAAGAAGATTTTCTCCCATTGGTTAGAACGGTTTGGGAGACTGAAGTATATGGTAATCCTATGTGGAGATTTCATCAAAAGCTTAAAATGGTGGCCAAAGAACTTAGTAAATGGTCTAGAGACAGTATTGGAGATGTGTTCCAGAGAGTCAAGGAAATGGAGAATGAAGTCTCCGCTGCTGAAACTACATACTTGACCTCAGACTCTGATACTGACAGAATGCTTCTCAATAAAGCCAAAGCTGAATACATCAAGTGGTTGAAAATGGAAGACTCCATCATCAGGCAGAAAGCAAGAATAAAATGGGCTGAGGATGGAGACTCCAACACAAAATACTTTCATAGCACTATAAGGGCTAGAAGAAGAAGAGCCCATATTCACAAAATCAAGGACCAGCAGGGTCAGTGGGTAGAAGGAAATGCTAACATTTCACAGGTTGCGATTAACTACTTCAGTGGTATCTTCACCGAAAATCAAAGGGTTATGAACTTGGATTTTGTAAGAGATTGTGATAATTTGATCAATGCTGAGGACAACTCTCATTTGACTAAAATCCCAACAGAAGAGGAAATCAAGATAGTTATAGATTCTATGGATCCAAACAGTTGTGCAGGTCCAGATGGTTTCAATGGCCTTTGTTTTCAACATTGCTGGGATATAATCCGAAGAGAGGTAGTATCTTTTGTGCTTTCTTTCTTTCAAGGAGCGGACCTTACTAAGTTTTATACTCATTCCTGTTTAACTCTAATTCCTAAGGTTACTTCTCCGGACTGTTTTTCTAAACTTAGACCTATCAGTTTAAGTAACTTCTCTAACAAGATTTTATCAAAAATCCTAGCCTTGAGAATCAACACCATTTTGCCTAAGATCATTTCTGAAAATCAATCTGGCTTTGTCAAAGGTAGACAGATAACCGAGAATATTCTCCTAACACAAGAGATTATTCATGGTATCAGATCTAAATCTGACAGTTGCAATGCTGTTATCAAACTTGACATGTCTAAAGCTTATGATAAACTTTCTTGGAATTTCCTTACTTCTGTCCTTAAGAAGATGGGATTTGCCGAGTTTTTTATACAAATGGTTTTTAGATTGATTTCTAACAATTGGTATTCAGTAATCATTAATGGTACTAGATATGGTTTCTTCAAATCTTCTAGAGGGTTAAAACAAGGTGATCCTTTATCTCCTGCTCTTTTTATAATTGCTGCTGAAACTCTTTCCAGAGCCTTGAATTATCTTCATCATAATAATAGGTTCATTAGCTTCTCTATGCATAAAAAAGGGCCACAGATTAATCATCTAAGCTACGCAGATGACCTTGTATTATTCACCTCTGCTGATAAATATTCTATTAAGCTTATTATGAAACAGCTGAAGTTGTATCAACAGGCATCAGGACAGGTAATCAACAACGAAAAAACTTTCTTTCTCACACATAGTAAGACCGACAGAATTTATAATAGAAGGATTAGAAGGTGGACCGGCTACAAACAAGCTTCCTTCCCTTTTACTTATTTAGGCTGTCCTATATACTGTGGTAGAAAGAGAATTTCTTATTTCTCTGACATTTCAAAAAAGATCCTTAATAAGATCGCAGAGTGGCAAGGTAGATTTCTATCCCCTGGAGGTAAGGCTGTGCTTATTAAACACGTTTTACAATCTCAGGCTTTACATATATTTGTTGCTTTAATGCCTCCTGTCACAGTTCTTTATGAGATTGAAATGAAATTTGCTAATTTTTTCTGGGGAGAAAAAGATGAAAAAAATAACTATCATTGGTCCTCCTGGGAGAACATGAGTTTTCCAACCAAAGAAGGGGGATTGGGGTTCAAGAGCCTTTTGGATATCTGCTACACTTTTACTGCTAAAAGATGGTGGAGATTAAGGACAGAACCATCGCTGTGGGCCCAGTTCCTAAAAGCTAAGTATTGTCAAAGAAGTAATCTCAACTCTAAGTTGATAGCTTCTAAAGACTCTGCTGCCTGGAAGGATCTGCTTCACATCAGGGATAAAATAGAGACCAAAATCAACTGGCATATTAACTCAGGTAATATCCTATTTTGGTGGGATAACTGGACCTTTCAAGGGTCCATTTATCAGATGATTAACCCAACTCCCAAACCTGGTAATACAAAAGTCAAGAATTGTTTACGGAACCAACGATGGGAGTTGGAAAATATGGAGCCTTTTATACCAAGGGATATTTTGAATCTCATCAGAACTATCCCTATTGGTAACGAAGGAAAAAAGGATGAGGCTATTTGGAATCTGAGTAGTGATGGTAATTTTAGTTGTTCAACTGCCTTTGAATTCCTTAGAAACAAACAGATGGCTGCCCCTATTTATAACTTCATTTGGATAAAAGAAATCCCTTTCAAGATTTCTTTTTTCATGTGGAAACTTTTAAAGAAAAATCTCCCCTTGGATGCTTCATTATTGAGATTTCACATTGATAAAGGTGCTAGTTGTTGTTGTTGCAGGATAGCATGCATCGAAACAGGAGATCATGTTTTTGTAGCAAGTGAACTAGCCAAACAAACTTGGCAAATTATTACAAGACCTTTGGGAATAAACATGTTTGGAAACTCGGTCCAATCAATCATATGGCAATGGTGGAGACAACAACCAAGAAATATAGTGCACAAATTCCTTCTACTAATCACACCAGTGATAGTATGTTGGGAGATTTGGAAAGCAAGATGTACAATAAAATTTGAAAAAAAAAAGATCACTGCCTCTAATATATGTTTTCAATCTCTGTTTCAGATCAAGGTGGCCATTGGAAAGAAGTTCAAATTCATTGATTACACATGGAACTGGAGCAAGGTCTGTCTTATGGCAGAAAATTTCAAGGCAGTCATTACAAGCAAGATGATCAGATGGGTCAAACCAACCAGCAACACTTGGAAACTCAACACTGATGGAAGCTATATGAAGAATCAAAACAAAGCTGGTGCAGGTGGAATTGTTAGGAACAGAATTGGGAACATGATAATGGCTTTCTCATATCCTTCTCAATTCTACACTAACACTTATAGTGAAGCCTATGCAGCTTTAATTGGAATATCCTGGTGTGTTAATCATCAATTCGAGGCTCTTGAAGTAGAATTGGATTCCATGCTAGTGGTTCAAATGTTAAATGGTACTCTCAAACCTCCATGGAGGATACAAAGTATCATTGATAAAATAAAGACAAAGATGAAGCACAGAAACATCTCTATCAAGCATTGCTATAGGGAATGAAACGAGGTGGCGGATGCTCTAGCCAAACATGCTACACAAATTCAGGTCCCAATGATTTTTTTGAACGAAGGAGGCCTACCCACTGAGGTTAGAGGTGCCTTAAGGATGAATAAACTCGACTTCCCATCTTTCAGAAGAAGAGTAAAGAAGAATACTAGTTGGTACTTTGAACCTCCTTAAATTATTCACCCGTAGGATGCATTAGCTTATGATAATTTTCAATGCATTAACATAGAATCTATATGTATGATCTTTGGATCAAAACCGCAAATGGATGCTTCGGCTGTCCAAAAAATTCAAAGGAGGTAAGGTATTAAGTCCCCCTCCAACATGGTGTAACTGTTGTTTAATTTAAATAAGAAGGTTTCTGCTTTGATAAAAAAAAAAAAAAAAAAAAAAGAGTTCATAGTGCAATGAATTATTTTTTCCATCGAGAACACGCAATAGAGAAATTGATTTGGATAATACAGTAGGGTTAATAAAATTGTACCATTCTTCTAAAAGGTTCATAAGAGTAATTTAAAAAAAAAAAAAAAAAAACGCCGACTCATTCTTGTCACAATTTTTTTATGGCAAAGTCAACTAAGTCAATATGCAGTCCTTAAGCGTAACCAAAAACGAACATGGCATTTTTTTTTTGGCAATTAAAGATTTTATTAATTACCAAGTGCACCAATACAAAGCAGAGGGTGAAGCCATACCAAGCTTGTCTCTTCTCAGTGTCATCCAAACAAAGCTTTCACGACTAAGCATCTAAGAACCTATCAACCAGTAGAATCATCAAGTACAAATAAAATCAAACAGCATTTGATTTCTCCTAGCTTGAATGCAAAGTCCAGTCTTGATTAGATGAAGCGCATATCCATGGGTCTGGATTTGTTTTGAAATACTCGATCATTCCTCTCAATCCGGATTTTATATATCACAGCAGCAAAATCAGCTTTTAAGATAATTCCTTTTGGATTCTTGCCATTTGCCTGTTGTATCACCCATCTCCATTCGTCGTTCCAGCTTCCAGTGTGTCTGTGCCAGTGCAACCAGTTCAAGAATTTAGTCCGTCTTAAGTTAGTGCAGCTGCAATCAAAGAACAAATGTGAAGCAAATTTTCGGTTCTGCCCAGCAGAATACACAAGTTCCATCAATAGTCACCCCCCAACTCAATAATCTATCTTTTGTTCTCATATTCTCATATAATGCTATCCGCCAAATGAACACTTGCTTTGCATTATTGCAAATGAGGTGCTTCCATTCGACATTATTGCAATTAAATTGCTCAGCTGCATGGCAATTTTTTCTTTAATACAATTATACATGCTATTGAACATGGCAATTTTATTAAAGAAAAAAAAAATGAATGTTTACAAGCACCACAAATACACTTGCAAGAGATTATTATTAAAGGGACCACCAACTATCTTGTGAAAAATCTAACTTGAATTTGCTAAATATGACTGCTAATTACAAATGAAATAACATGAACTCTTATCAAAAGGTAACAGTTTTTCATTTTTATTGCAGGCTAGCAACTAATTTTAGTCTTGCAAATGTGTTACTCCAAAGAAAAAGGAGGTCTGGAATTCAAGAGCATACAAGAAATATGCCACTCCTTAAATGCCACGAGATGCTGAAGGTTCAAAACAGAGCCCTTTTATAGGCAAAGTTCTTAAATGTTAAATACAATTTCAGAAGCAACCTCGTATATCAGCGGTCTAACCCCCCGCCCAAACCATGCATTGATTATGTCAAATTTAATTTGAGGCAACTCATGAGAAAATGCATTTCCAGACTATATTCTTGAAATGATTAATTAAAGAGGTGGACATTGACAATGGCCTTCTTAATGATCAAGCAGTATGGAAACTCTATTCCAATGGGATCTTACCTTCTGCATCAACCTATAATGATTTCTGGTAGAACAATTGTGTCCCAATAGTCGCAAAATATACAAGATGAAACAGCTCCCTGTTAAGGTCTCTTTTTTATATGGAGGGTTTTAAAAATGAAACTACTTCAAGATGATATTATGGTAATTAAGGATTAGGTATACTCAGTGACGGAGCCAGGAATTTGACGAAAGATATGCAAATTTTCTTCTCACTCGTGTTAAGAGTGTGCAAAATTAAATATATACTCATAATAGCTAACATTTAACCTATGTATACTGCGTAATTTTCCAGCCAAGGGTGTGCTCTGACCACCCTTGGCCTAAGGTGGCTCCGCCCATGGGTATACTTTCTCTCCCAACGTAACTGCCCATGTAGAGGAATTTAAAAGAGGAGGATGCAGACCATATATTTGTTAACAATGATACTGACAGAAAAGTTTGGTATCAAATAGCTCAGAATGATGATCTCTGTTACTGAAGTCAAATTTGTTGGATTGCTAAGAACTATAAATCAAGAATTAGCAGCCTAATGGTACAACGGTTGAAACCAAATTCTAATAACTGGAAGCTCAACATTGATGACAAATTTATGCCTAATCCAATAAAGTTGAAGCAAAAGGAATTGTCAGTGCAGTTGGTTAGTGTCAAGTTTTTATGATGACAATTTTACTTGTGTAGGTATAGTAATTAAATCACACAAGGAATATATGTGAGCCCACAAAATAGCCCCAACAAAATAGAAGCCCACAGAACAGCCCCAACGACCTGGGCTCACTCGAGAAATGGCTCCACAGCCCTAAGGGTCCAACCAGCAGTACCTTTCAGCAGTACAAAATCTTTCAAGAAAGGAAAAGATATCTGCAAAATAAAGAAGCAATATTCCAACAGCATCAAATCGTTTCAAAGAAGGAAACGACATCTTCAACATTAAAAGTCATATCTCATGAAGAGTAATAAATCTAATGCTGCCCCGACGCACAAGGAAAGTAGCAAAAGCTCAGTCTTATTCTTGGAAATGGGATCCTTAATTTCATTTCCAAGGATCAAATCCCTTGGGTTGATCTCTCTGCGTGAACAGCCTAAAACACTATAAAAAGGGCTGCCTCACAAACACAAGCTTTTATGCAACAGTCTCATTACCTCCATTGCTCTGCTTTACTTTTAAATAAACATTGTTAGTTTGAGTGATTCATAGTATAATAAGAGAGAAAGGAGAGTTATAGTTTGTGAGGCTTTGTATCAAAAATAATAAGAGTGGTTTGAGTGTAGACGTAGGAACTTCATTCAAAACCTTCATTGTACCAAACCTTATAAAAGAGCTGAAGAGATCACCCTTGCAACCCAAAGGGACTAGATTAGGATTCACATTGAATCTGAACCAGTATAAAATACGTGTGTCATTTGTTTTCTGTACCTTACTTTAGTACTCACTGAGTAGGTAGTCGACTGCTGGCTCAACCTAGTCGACTAACAGATCGAATTTTAACAATTCACCCCCCCCCCCCCCCCTCTTGCACTTTCAATTGGTATCAGAGCAAGGTCTCACCTTCAGTGCTTAACAGCACGTGAGAAAAGATCAAATGGCTGGATATCAAATTCCTAGAGCAATATTGCAAGATGGGCACTCCACAACAAGACCACCATACTTTAATGGTGAGCACTATTGCCACTGGAGGGAAAGATTCAAAATATTCGTGCAATCAACTGATTATCAAGCCTGGGTCGTGATTAAAAAAAGACCTAAACCCATTCCCAGAGCGGACACTGAAAACAAAGAAGATGCAGAAGCGTCAACAATTGATCTAGAGTCACACGACATTACTAAAGAACAACAAGAGACACTGCAAATAAATGCAAGGGCAATAGCCTTGCTTTATTGTGCCGTGAGTGGAGAAGAGTATGCAAAAATTTCAAATTGTGATACTGCTAAAGAAATGTGGGATAAACTTGAGGTTACTTATGAAGGAACATCAAAAGTAAGAGAAACAAAATTTGATGCTCTAAGACACAATTATGAAGCATTTATGATGAAAGACGATGAGAACATCGAATCAATATTCACAAGATTCAGCAAAATTATTGGAGAACTAAAATCGCTTAGAGTAACCTATACCAACTCACAACAAGTTAGAAAGCTTGTTAGAAGTCTGCTAAAGACTTGGGAAACCAAAGCCATTGTTCTTGAAGACGGAAATCTGGATAAGTTCACCTATGATGAATTAAGAGGAAATCTAATAGCTTTTGAAAAGAATCATATACAAAGATACCAGAAGGACGAAAAGAAGAAAGTGGTCGCTTTCAAAGCTCAAGTTGAAGAATCTGATGATGATTTTAAAGAAGAAGAAGTAGCTATGATTTCGAGGCATGTGATAGAAGCCATGAGAAGAACAAGAAATAATAGAAAATGAAGCTCAAACTTTAGAAAAGGCAAGACTCCTACTGGACAGCAAAAGAATGACGGAAAATGTTATGAATGTGGAAAATATGGCCATATTGCATCTGAATGTCCCGAGATAAGAAAGAAACCAACCAGAGGTTATCAAAAACAAAGAGCCTTCAGCAGTTGGAGTGAAGATGAGATCTCAGATAAAGAATCTAAAGAAGGTGAAAATATGTGTTTCATGGCTCTTGAAGAAGGCAGTAAGGTAAGCTCTCATTCATGTGCTAAATGTGAAGAAACTCAAGAATTATTAGATCAAACTTTTATAGATCTAAATAATGTTTTTGATGAATATAGAAAACTGAAGAGAGGGAAAAAGGAATGGGAATCAAGATTAGAAATTTGCGAAAAAGAAAAAAATTCAATTCAAAGTGAAGTTTACAATTTACAATCTAGATTAGATATTTTATTGAAACCTCCAACCACAACCATGTTAAGTCAAACCAATCAACTTATACACATGAGTTCACTGGGAAAAAGGTTGTGCAAGTAACTAGGAACTTTGAAAGAAAGAAAACTGGCTCTTTAAATACTGATAAGTCAACTAGAACTCTTAAAAGAACTGAAAGGAAATCTGGAATGCATAGTTCAACTGATTCCTATATTGTGGAAAGAAAACCTTTTCAAACATGTTTTTACTGTGGAAAACTCGGTCATAACTATTATAACTGTAGATTTCAATTTTCAACTGCACCTGGTTGGATATGGAAATCCAAGAAAATTAAATGTTTTGAAACTAACCATCAAGGACCCAAGAACTCTTGGGTACCTAAACAAGAATAAAAATTTTGTCTTGCAGGAACACCACAAGAAAATAAAAAAGAGAAAATGGTATCTAGACAGTGCGTGTTCAAGACATATGACAGGCGACAAAAGTCTATTCAAATTAGTCGCTGACTTTAATGGAGGATTGGTAACTTTTGGAGATAATTCAACTGGAACGGTAATTGGTATTGGTACTATTGCTTTTGATAATTCCTGTGACATTTCAAATATTTGGTTGGTAAAAGGACTTAAGTATAACTTGTTAAGTGTAATTCAGCTATGTGATTCAGATCTTGAGATAAGATTTAGTAAATCAGGTTGTGTCATAGAAGACTCCTCTAGGACAAAGATTCTTCCTGGAAGCAGAAATAAAAATGTGTACACTCTGGACTCTGTCAAAAATCCTAAAGGTCATATATGCCTGGCATCAATAGGAGAAGATCCATGGATGTGGAACAAGAAGCTTGGGCATGCTAGTATGCGATTAATTGAGAAACTAGCAAGACATGATCTTGTGATAGGATTGCCAAAACTCAACTACACAAAAGATCACTTATGCGATTCATGTCAAAATGGTAAACAAACTAGAAACTCTTCTAGTTCTAAAGACATCGTGTCTACATCAAAGCCCTTGCAATTACTTCATATGGATCTAGTCGGTCCTACTAGTACTGCATTGGAGGAAAAAGGTACGCACTTGTTATAATAGATTACTTCTCTCGTTTTACTTGGGTAATATTTCTTGCTCATAAAGATGATACTTTAAAGAATTTTAAGTTTTTTTGTGAGAAATTTCAGCGTGAGAAAGGATATTACATCACTTCCATTAGAAGTGATCATGGTGGAGAATTTGAAAATAAAGCTTTTGAAGAATTCTGTAATGATCAATGATACACACACAATTTCTCTTCACCTTGATCTCCGCAACAAAATGGTGTAGTTGAACGAAAGAACAGAACCCTTCAAGATGTGGCAAGAACAATGATCATAGAAACAAGCCTACCACATCACTTTTGGGCAGAAGCGGTAAGTACAGCTTGTCATATTTTGAACAGATGCCTAATTAGACTAATTCTTAAGAAAACTCCGTATGAGCTATGGACGGGTAAGAAACCAAATATTAGCTAATTTCATCCTTTTGGATGTAAGTGTTTTGTTCACAATAATGGGAAGGAAAATCTTGGTAAGTTTGATCCTCGGAGTGATGAAGGTATATTTCTTGGTTATTCTCCTACTAGTAGATCTTATAGAATTTATAACAAACGTACTTTATCTATTGAAGAGTCTATTCATGTTGTATTTGATGATACTAATCACCTGGTCGAGAAAAGGAAAATTGCAGATGAAGAAGACAGTCAAATACTTATTGCAGTAGTTACAAAACCCACTGAAGAGAAGGCACCCTGTGAGTCGACTCCTGATGATCCTCAGTTGACTGATGCTACTATTGGTACAGTTCCAAACGAATGGAGAAGTGAACCTGACTATCCAAGTTAATTTTTTATTGGAGACATCCATGAAGGGAGGAAAACTAGAGCATCTAGTAAAGATAATATAAATCTTGCTCTTATTTCTCAATACGAACCAAAGAAAGTTGGTGATGCCTTAAAATATGAATACTGGGTCAAGGCTATGAAAGAAGAACTTGATCAATTTGAAAAGAACAAAGTGTGGAATCTAGTTCCCAAACCTGATAATGCTTCAATCATTGGCACAAAATGGGTATACAGAAACAAGCTAAATGAGGCTGGAGAAGTGGTCAGAAACAAAGCCCGACTAGTTGCTCAAGGATATTCACAACAGGAAGGTGTTGACTATGATGAAACCTTTGCTCCTGTTGCCAGGTTAGAATCCATTAGAATTTTGCTTGCATATGTTTCTTTTAAAAAATTCAAACTTTTTCAAATGGATGTCAAAAGCGCTTTCTTAAATGGGTTCATTGAAGAAGAAGTGTACGTCAAACAGCCGCCAGGTTTTGAAAACATAAGATTTTCCTATCACGTCTTTAAATTAAGTAAAAATTTATATGGTCTTAAACAAGCACCTAGGGCATGGTATGAATGCTTAAGCTCCTTCCTGGTAAGTCATGGATTTTTTTGAGGAAAGATCGATACAACTCTTTTCATTTAACGATCTTCCTTAGGAAATATCATTATACAAATATATGTTGATGATATTATTTTTGGAAGCTCTAACCCTTCTATGTGCAAAGAATTTTCTGATCTTATGCAAAGCGAGTTCGAAATGAGTATGATGGGAGAATTAAAATTCTTTTTGGGACTACAAATCCATCAAATTGACACTGGAATATTTATATGTCAAGATAAGTATGCTAAAGAACTTGTTCAAAAATTTGGGATGTCTAATTCAAAAGCTATGGGAACTCGAATGAGTCCTACTTACTCTCTTGATAAGGATGAAAAAGGAAAACCTGTTGATGAAATCAAGTATCGCGGAATGATTGGATCACTGCTTTACCTAACGGCTAGTCGACCAGATATTATGTTTAGTGTGTGCAGGTGTGCTAGATTCCAAGCTGCTCCAAAGGAATCTCATCTTACTGCTGTTAAACGTATCATTAGATACCTTCATGGAATAACTAACTATGGTTTATGGTATCCTAACACCACTGATTTTACGCTTGAAGGTTTTTTAGATGCAGACTTTGCAGGTGATAAAGATGATAGAAAAAGTACCAGTGATACTTGCCAGCTTCTAGGAAAATCTCTTATTTCCTGGAATAGCAAAAAACAGGGATCAACATCTCTATCTACTACTGAGGCTGAATATATTGCTGTTGGTCAATGTTGCACACAGCTAATTTGGATGTCTTATCAACTAAGTGATTATGACTTATTTTTTAAATCTATAAAAATTTTCTGTGATAATTCTAGTGTTATCTGTTTGTCCAAAAATTCTTTACATCATTCTAGGGCCAAGCATATAGATATTAAGCTTCATTTTATCAGAAATCATGTTGCTCAGGGAGATTTTGAAATAGTTTTTGTTAACACTGAAAACCAGCTTGCTGATATTTTTACTAAACCCCTTCTTGAGGAACGTTTCTGCATGCTAAGAAGATCTTTGAGAATTATTGATAAATCTGTCTATTTTTTTTTTAACAATCCATGCCATGATTTTCGGCTTCTCAAATCTTTGCCATAAATTGTATTCCCATCAAATTTATGACAATCCCATCTTCCCATATTTACTTTTTACCTTTCCCATAAATCATTTTGTTTTACCCGTATCCCCATAAACCTTTTTCACCTTCCTCTCCACCTTTCTCTTCCAACCCTTCCGTCCATCTTCTCATCTCTTCAATGGTGAAAAACGCAAAACCTCCAACTCCCTCCACACGTCAAAGCTCAAGGCTCCAGGAAATGGGTAAGACTCCTTCCTCTACTCCTCAAGACGCCGTCATCTCCGGTGACCTGCTTCCTCTGACGACTCCGACTCCATTCCCATTTGTAATCTCAGAAAGCGAGCCCTTTCTGAGGCTGCAAACTCCACCTCCTCCAAGAAACTCAAAACAATCTGTGATAAACCTCTTGATCTTCAGAAATAATTTTGGGATGAACATGTTACATCCCGCATTTTTGCATGTTCGGAAAATTCGAAACAATTTTGACTTGTAAGAAATAAGGCCATAATTTGATCTCTATTTAAAATATGTGTGTTGACCATGAAATGTTGATGTGGAAATATCGAGGAAGGCTAAGGGCAAAATTTAGAATTTTGGAAATTAGTTTTGCGGATTACAAAATATGGACCATAACCAATTGGGCTAAAAAAAAAACATAATAAAGAGGCCCATAAGTAGTAGTGGCCGGCCATACCCATTGAAAAGGGCCCAAGCCCATGACAATTCAAGACCAATGAAATAAATAAAGGAAAAAGGGGGTCATAAGTCTTCTACACTAGAAACTTCAAGAAGAAAAAAATTGAGAGCATCAACAAAGGGCCATTCGGCCACTACAAGAAACAATTAAATTAAATTGTGGAGCTCAAATCTTTGGTTCAAAACTCACCTCCTTTGAATTCTTACTAAGCCCGGAACACTCTTCAACGTGGTATAAACTTTGAGGCAAGAAAACACTTTTTTTACCAAGTGGAGAATTTGGAAAAGGTGAGAATTCTACTTCTTTTTATATTGGAAGAGTTTTATATATATGTTGTAGTATGTGGGAATGAATGTAGAGTATGAAAATTTTGTGTCATGGGTATGTGTGTGTGTGGCCGAAAATGGGTGTTGATGGAGAGGAATGATCAAAAATTTTATTTACTATGTTAATTGTGTTGTAATGACCTTTTAATGCAAATGGAAGAATTCTAGTTCAAGTTGGCATGAAAATTTTTGTTAAGTTGTTGTAGGAAATTTGGTGATTTTATTGTGGATTTATGTAATTATGGAAATGGAATTGTTAAAGTGTAAATTGTGGTTGTTGTTGATGAAATGGGAAGACGAAAAATGTGTTGTGAATGTTGTGTCGAAGGCTGGAGATTTCAGATGAATTCTAGTCTTGGTGGATTTTTTGTATATTTTGTAAAATGGTATGAAATGCTTTGAATTGCACTTGAATGGTCTTGAATTGGTAATGAATGTGTAAGTGTCGATATTGGCTTGAAAAATTCGTAATTGAATGGAATGTCGGTGAATTATGTTGAAAGGAAGGGTACTAGTGTTGGAATGCATTTTAAATTGGTTTTTGATGTTATTGGTATGGTTGTTGGTATTGTTGGTATGGTTGTTGATGAATTTGGCCAAGTTTAATTCTCGGGGATGTTGAATTTACAGGGGAGGTGCTGCCGAAATTTCGGTAGACAAATACTAATTAGAATTAAAATTCTAAGTACTTGTAGCTAATTTTTGGAAATTGATAATATTATTGTAGATATTGGAGAGCCCGAGACTTGAGTCGGGATTTGTTTGGCGAGTGATCGAGATTTGGTAGTGAGCGATCGAGGTATGTAAAACTTACCGTTCTTCCTTTTTGGCATGACCTTTATGAAATAAATGAATGACATATATGTATGCTCCAAAGAAAAATTCTACTCCTAGAGCCACTAGGATGGCCTATGTCTTTGATTTCCATAAACTATTCCATACGACTTGTCACATGCCTATGATGTTTGAATATTAGTCGATACGTTTCCAGATGTGGTTTGAAAAATATTTGATATGGCTTAAGTTTGGATATGTATATTTCGAATATGTGCATATGATTCTAAGACTCCGTTTGAAGAACCCTATAATGTTATTTGAAAGTTCCTCAATATGAATGATACTAAATTTTCAGAAAATGACCTATGATGTGTTTTTCGAAAGTTTTGTAATTTGGAAGTCCGTAACTTTTGTATACTAATTTCCGATGGACTCGATGCCTACCTTGAGCCTTCTAATATTAGTATGTATATGTATTTATCCGTCGAGTCTTGGATTTATTTAAATATGTGTATGCATATGGTTTCCGCACTACTCCGCTCGTGCCTACTACTATGATATCGTTCGCCGGATCCCGGGCCGGTTTTGTGATCGTGCGCACTATGTAACATTCGGCAGTATGATGTGTTACGGTTCCCGAGGCCTCGCTATAGGGCCGGGTACTGCTTATATACGGCGTTATGATGTGATATGATTTATGACATGTTCTGGCGTTGTGATACGTTATGATGATACGATATGTTCGGGGTTTGTACGGAGATCTGAAACTTTCTGGCGTATGATGTGTTGTGGCGCCAGCGTCGGAGTGGCGACCACATTCCTGAGCCTTATGCACGATTTTTATTTGCATGATATATATATATGTCTTCTGCACAGATTTTGATATATTCTTTCGGTATCCATATTCTGCACTCCTCACTTCGGTTATGATTCTGACTTCAGTATTTCATGCTTTACATACTCGGTACATATTTCGTACTGACCCCCTTTCTTCGGGGGCTGCTTTTCATGCCCGCAGGTACGGACGTTCATTTTGGTGATCCTCCAGTAAAGGATACATATTCTGCCACTTGGATTGCTCCTTTTGATTCAGAGCTCATATTTTTGGTACATATCTTCTGTTATACACATTCTGTATATATGACTATTTGGGTACGGCGGGGCCCTATCCCTGTTATACCCCGTCCATTTATACGACGAATTATCCGCAAGCAAATCGACTCAAGTTAAAGGCGGAATTATTTTCGGATACGAAATAGAAATCGTTAATTTTCAATTTTAATTAAAACATAAATTGTGTATAAATTTTATTGGTATAAAGATATTATTGGAGATTAGGGGCAAATTAACTATGATTAGATTATTAAGTGGGATTAAAATTTAAATCACTTCATTAATTAATTAAGCTTAAGGGGCCATGTGGGCCCCACCCGAATAAAAAAAAAAGGGGGGGGGGGGGAATCAAATCTGAAAATTAACAAAACAAGGTGGAATGTTGAATCATCAAGTGGGGGTGTACGTGTAACATGGTGGGAAACCATATACATAGAATAAGGCAAAGTGCAAATGACATTTTCCAATGCATTTGTTGGATATCAACTTTCAAGAACAAGAAAGCATATGCATGACTTCTCACGGCCAGATTGAGTTTTTTTTTTTTTTAAAAAAAAAAACAGTTTGTAGCTTAATAAAATTCTAAGGAGAAGACAAGGAGAGAGAGGTGGAAAAGCAAGAACAAGTATAAAGATTTAAGACACAAATTGGGGTCAAGTATCCAAGGTAAGAATTGGTTATTTCTTTTACATTTAGAATGAGTTGGATGCATTGTGAATATGTATAAAATGGTGCATGTTGGTATTGAATGTTGTTGAAATTTAAAGTTAGCCGTGTGAAGGGCTTATGTGAAGTAATGTTTGAATTTCTTGTACATGTATTAAGGATGGTTTGAATGATGTAGTGTGTTTGAAAGGAATGAAGATTATGGAATTTTGTATGTGGTTGTGTTGAAGCCGTGTAGGAGTTGATTTAAGGAGTTAATGGACTGTTTTATGTGATACTTTAGTTGTTGATTGTTATGGACATAGTGGTGTATTGTTTGCATTTTAAATATGTGAGTTAAGTTGTAAAAGAAATGATATATGTGGAAGTGGGAAAAACAGTCCAACCGTGGACTGTTTTATGTAAATGGATGGGCTAATTTAGTTTGAATGTTGATTGTTGTTGTCATGGGTTCTAAAATAAGAATGAAGACATCGATGGTTAAAAAGTGGAGTTGAAGTCGTTATGGGCTGTTGTAGGAGTTAGTATGCTATTAATATAGTCTCTTGCGGTTATATAGACAATGTTGCTAAACGTGTTATTGTTGTTTAGTTGGAGTTGGACAATTGCAAGTTATTGCGATTTTTGTAAACTTGATAGATAAGTGTTGATCACAAGAAATTGTAAATGGTAATGTTATGTTGCTGTTTTGGGCCGTGAGCAGGAGTTATTTTTTATCAAGCATGATAGTTAATTTTAAGTAGAATTATAGTTGTTGTTGTCCCGAACTATATGGCGAAAAGATTGGAAAGTTAAAGTTGGAATTGTGTTGATACAATCATATTGTCGCCTTTTTTTTTATTGGATTGAAGGAATTGAAAGTATAAGTGTGCCCATGTATTGTTGCTGGTATTTCTGTGTCTACAGGAACACAATTGGAGATTTGGATAGGTGAACCTATAAGGGGAAGTGCTGCCGAATTTTCGCCAAAATGCTAGATAATAGAATACTTAAGTGAGAACATATATATAGACTGGAATGTAGGTCCTATAGAAGAATGAACTATAGAGTGGCGAACTAGGAAATATAGTTACTAACGATAACGTCACTTTTATATAAATAGGCGAAAAGAGCAACGAGGCAAAAGGGATTCACAGATAGTCGTCGACAGGTATGTAAAGCTATCCTTTTCTTTCTCTTGGCATGTCCTAGATGTACTGGGTTTGAAATTGAACCTCGGGGGATATTCTGTTTATAGCAAACTAAATCTGAAAATGTCCATTTTTCATTCAATAGAATTGAATCCTATAAGTACGTTTTGTTGAAAGAATTTGGTAAGTTTACACAAATTGCTTGGAAAGTTAGGAGATTGTTCGAAGATCTCCAGGGATGACTCTATAGACTTAATGTACGTAAATTGAGCCTATCACTTTAGTTGACCCGAGGTGGGCCCACTATGCTCGATTTCACTCTTATTGCATTTTAACCTATTTTGAGAAGTTTTAAAGGAAACGTCTTAACTACTCTTCTGACTACTAAATGACACTTGTTTAAGTTATTCTATTAAGTCTTATAAATTATTTTGGAATATGGAAATGATCCCAAGAAGACTATTATCACATAATCTATTTTTGTTATCCGAAATATACGCACCGTGACTATCGTGCGGTTTCATTAATACGGTTGTTTTTCGGAATACTCCATCGAGTCCTTGTAAAATGTATTATGTCTCATATTGCATTAGTTTCTTACTACTCCACTCGTGGATGTCTCAATGTTTCCTTCACTGAGCCCGGGCCAGGTTATGTTGTCAAGCGTATTCCTCTGCATTGTTCGCCGTGCCTCGATGGTGAGGGGGAAGGTATACGTGTACATGGGTTGTGGAGTATGCTGTGCCATATACACTATTTTGATATGATATGATATGATCCGATATGGCCATTTGACATGACATGCTATGTTATGGGGTTATCTCCTATTCTGATCCTTATGTGTTGTGGCACCAGCGTCGGGAGGGTGACCACGTTCTGTCTACCGAGTCCCTTGGCGGGGGCCGGACATGATATGGCATATGTTTCTGTACACATTCCTTATGTTTTGAAATATGCATTTGGTATTCTGGATTTTTGCATTCCTTTCTGTTCGTTCTGTTTCCGGTTATGATTTTGGTTTCTCTACTTCACGCTTTACATATTCAGTACATATTTCGTACTGACCCCCTTTCTTCGGGGGCTGCGTTTTCATGCCGCGCAGGTACATACGACAGGTTCGCTGATCCGCCCGCTTAGGATCTTATTCCGCTGTTCTGAGGCGCTCTCTTATCCTGAGCCTATATTTTTGGTACAGTCTCCTGCTATTGTATAAATGTACGTCACTCAGGGGTACGACGGGGCCTTGTCCCGTCATATGATTCTGTCGGTCTGTTTAGAGGTCTGTGGACATGTTTGTGGGTTGGGGGTCTTCCTGTATGAATGCGTGTATATGTTGTGTTTGGGCGATCCCATTCGCCGCGGCGGCCGGTCCGCATATGTTTAAATGTTGCTTTGTTGGCCCTGTGTGACCTTTGTTGGTATTTTCTGTGCGCAGGGTATATTGGATAGTCCGTAAAACAAAGGAAACTCTACCAAAATTTTTCTGGAAATTATCTAAATTTAAAATATAGTCTTGTCGGCTTCTACTATATACTAGAATGCGGTTAATAAAATCTGAGATAGCATCTGATAGATGTGTCTGGGTGCCCAGATCGGGCACTAGTCACGGCCTACGGGGTTGGGTCGTGACAGTCCCGTCATATGTTTTGTTATGTTTTGTAGAGGCTTGTAGTCATATATGTGGGTCATGGGTCATGTTTGTTCGTTGTGATTATGATCTGCGTCTTAATGCGGCCCCGTTTACTATTATGGCCAAAACGGCCCATTTGTCTGTATATGTGTATATATCTGGCGATGTGTATTCTGCCAATCTATTGGATTTGGATATGATGTTTCTGTACGGGCGACCGCTTAAGATGATATTTGCTTTCAGTACTTGCTTAAAATGACGTATGTTAAGTTTGAATGAATTTTGGATATGTCGATCTGGTACGTAAGTCTGTTTGGGTGTCCAAATAGGGCACCAGTCGCGGCCCACGGGGCTGGGTCGTGACAGAACATCATCAAACATTGTTCTCGTCTCTTGAGGACAAAACCATCGTTTCTGGTAGGATTGTCGATCTTGACCTTATGCTCTCTCTAAGTTGTAAGGTTAAACAATTATTTGTCTATCAAAGATGGGAAAACTTTTTTAAAACCCCTCCTCATGTGTATGAAATTCCTGTTCGTATGTTCTATGCCAATATTAGGTCTTCTAAAGCTGATGAACTCGAAACATTGGTTCTTGGCACTCACATTGTGCTAAATTGCTCTATTCTTGACTCTATTTTTGGTTTCACCTACTCTATTATTTCCGAACTACCCAAAATTTTTTGGCATGAATCTCTTGAAGTGTCTTTTGACGATGTTAAGAAAACCCTCTCAAATTCCACCTCTGTTCCTGCTCAAATTGGTCCGTCCAATATCTCGTTTGAAGCTCGTGTGCTTGCTCATATGGTTGCCACTACCATTGTTCCTCGTGCTGGGTCCTACTCTACTATCTCCCAACGTGATGCTATTTTTGCATTTTGCCTTCTTTCCAAGAAAAAAATAAATGTTAGAACCCGTATTTTTGTACAGTGGAATAATCCGGATTTATTTATGATAAGCTAAGGACAAAATTATTTTGGGATACAAAGTCGGGATTCTTGACCTTCGAATTTATTTTGAGATATAAGTTGTGCATGAATTTATTGGTATGGAACAATTAGGAAAATTTGGGACCAAAGGTGATAAAATTTGAAGTGGAAAGTCATCCACAAATTCCATGTGGTGCCCACACAACTTTGTGTCACCTTCTAAGTGGAACAACTCATTATGTGGGCCAAGGCACCCTTGACTAAGTCTTGCATTGTTAAAAAGATGACCACTTCATTTCACTTCACCCCAACTCTTAAAAAAAAGAAGGAATTGAAGAGCACCACAATAAGGGGGCTCTCGGCCAGCCCAAGGAAAAATCCACCCCCATTTCTTGCTCTTCCAAAATTATTTTCTTGGTACAAACCCACTATTTTGAGGTCCCTAAGTAGCGTGGGAGTGTCGTTGGAGCGATCAACCCATTATTTTTCATCCATTGGAAACCCTAGCATTTTGTGGAATTGAAGAGGATAGGTAAGAGTTGATCTTGCTTTTGTGTTATAAAGGTTGTTTGTATCTTGTAGTATGTTATAATGGAGGAAAATCATGAAATATGAAATGTTGGAGGTGAGTTGTGTATGTGGAGCTTGAGCCGTGTAAATGGATGTTGTTGTGCTGTGATTGAAATTATGAATTAATGCCTAGTTAGTTGATTATGATCATTCTAAGGTGAAGAACAATTGAGAATCATCCATATATGTATATGTGTAGTGTTAGCCGAAAATGGGTCACCTTATCTGCCAAGAATTGAATTAGTATCGCTTATTGTTTAGCCGTCGTCGCCATGAATTCTATGTTGGAAATGAAAGTTTATTGACTCAAATTGATGTTGTAAATATTGCGGACTGATTTGGAAGTTGTTGTACATTTAATGTAAATTGTGTATTGATGAAAATAACATTGTTAGAATGTAAATTGTAGATACGAACCATGATTTGGAAATGAAGAAAAAGTTAGGGGGGCTGTCTCGGTTAGGGGCTGTTTCGGGTAGCTTTGGAAAATTTATGGATTGTTGGAAAAATTGTATAAATTGCTTAGAATGTCTTGAAATGTTTTTGGTATGGGTTCGGGTTAGTATGTGAGCGTATAAGCGTCGATTTTGGCTTGAAGGTAAGTCGTCGAATTGAATTTATGAAAGTTGATGAATGATGGAAAAGAGAGCTATTATTGTTGTATTACCTTTCGGATTGATTATTAATGTTGTTAGGTTGGTTGTTGTTGTTGTTGTTGTTGTTGTTGATTGATACGGCCGAGTTAAATTCTCGGGGTAGCCTATTTACAAGGGAAATGCTGCCCAAATTTCTGTAGAATTAAGGGCGAAATTGGAATTTAATGCCCAAAGAGTCTTTAGCTAATGTTTGGCATTTTATGGCTTGTTTATAGATCGTGGGCAGCCCGAATCATAGGTTGGATTTAGCTTGAGTTTGGATCGTATTGGAGAGCGTTTGAGGTATGTAAAGTAACCTTCCTTCTTCGGCATGCCTTAGTTAAAATAGGCTATGATATAAGCCTCGAGGAAACTCTATTCTCACAATCCGAGCATGTTTATGAATCGCATTTGTTCTTTGGCATCCTTGCCTTGTCATGGCAAAACATTGATCCTTATGTTCTTGGAATCCATAATTTGTAAAGATTACATGAAAGCTGATTTTTGTTTTAAAGTTCATTCTTTAGCGATTCCAAAACTTCAAACGCCCATAATTTCCTCAGAAAAGCTCGGATTGCTTTGAAATTTTCGTAGGAGTTTGTATGATATAAAATGAGTATGCTTTTCATAGGCGGGCTCAGTTCGGGTCTATACTCGTCCGTGGGTCCCGCGACGCCCTTTTTGAAATTCGACAACTTTGAAACAAAAAGTGATAATTATTATTCCGATTTCGAATATGACTATTTTACTTATCCTTCAGATTTATAATAATGATTTTATGCATATGATTCCTCACTACTCCGCTCGTGCTTACTGTGACATCGTTCACCGGTTCCCGGGCCGGTTCTGTTGTCGTGCGCTTTGTGATACATTCTGGTGTTATGCTGTGATTATGGTTCACCGTGCTCCTCGCTCGAGGGCCGGGTTCCACTTATGTTTGGCGTTATGCTGTGTTTGGCGTTATGATGTGTGACGGGGATTCGGAGATTTGAAACTTTCTGGTGTTATGCTGTGTTGTGGCGCCATCGACAGGCGGGCGACCACATTTTCCTGTGCCCTATGCATAATTTATACTTTGGAAATAAACATTTTGATATTTTTTTTTGATATGTATTATTTTCTATATATCTGATTCGATTATTGTTCAGATTTATTTCTGTACCTTCTGCTTTGCATACTCAGTACATATTTCGTACTGACCCCCTTCTCCTGGGGCTGCGTTTCATGCCCGCAGGTACGAACGCACAGCCTGGTGATCCACCTGTTTAGGACACCCTTTCTGCTATTCGGAGTGCTCCTCTCTTTCCGGAGCTTATACTTTTGGTATATATATTTATTAGTGCATTTGTATATATTCGTTCATGGGTACGGCGGGGCCCTGTCCCGTCATATGATTCTGTCGGTCCGTTTAGAGGTCTGTGGACATGTTTGTGGGTTAGGGTCTTTCTGTATGGATAGGTGTATATGTTTTTTGGGCGATCCCATACGCCGAGGCGGCCGGTCCGCATATGTTTATACGTTGCTTTGCTAGCCCTGTGTGGCCTTTGTTGGTGTTTGCTGTGTACAGGGTTATTTTGGATAGTCTGTAAAACAGAGGAAACTCTGCCGAAATTTTTCTGGGAATTGTCTAAATTTAGAATATAGCCTCGTAGGCTTCTGGTATATACTTGAATGCATTTGATAGATGGGTTTGGGTGCCCAGATCGGGCACTAGTCACAGCCTACGGGGTTGGGTCGTGACAATAAATTTGTCCTCCATCATTATCAATTACATGATTGAGTGTGCTTCAAATCCTTCTAGTCTACCATATGGCATGCTTATCTCCCGCATACTAGAAGTCCACAAAATCGACTTAGTCGACTATCCCGTCACTCTAGTTAAGCAATGCTACAACTCTAGGGCGTTTGGTAGCATGGGATACATCTTGAACAATGATTCCTGTTTGTTAAAAGATGTATATGAGGCATCTCAACCTGGTCCCTCCACCAAAGGGAAAAAAATCAAATCCTTCTGTTGTCTCCACTGAATGCTATGAAGAACTTCTCGCCAAACTTTCGTCTATGGATGAAAAAATTGAGTCCATCAAAGACTTAATGGCATCCATATTGTTACAAGTAGAGAAGATTCATGATGTGACTAAGGAAACAGGTGCTGATGTCTCTAAGCTGCGGCTGAAACTGGATGTTGTTATTAAGGAAGCGGTCAAACTGTCCACCAAGCCTCAAGCCAGTGTTGCCGCCATGCCTGAACGTCTTACTACTCCGTTGACTGAAATGAAGGATGCTATTGTGAATACATTAGCTTACTTTCTTCGTCGTCCAGTCTTCCGCCACCAAGAATAGTTCTTAGTTGGCTGTTTTTTTTAACTGTTTAAACAATGTTTTTGTGGGACTTATGTTTGGTTATGCTGCTAGTTGCTATTTGCTATTTCCTAGTTGTTCTTTGTTTTAGTCTGTTTTGTTGTGTGGTTCTTTGGTTTAGCCTGTTTTGTTGTTGGTTGTTTGCTGGTTCTTTGCTTTTGTTTTTTGAGTGATGCCAAAGGGGGAGAAGGATCGTCAACTGCTCAAGGGGAGCCTACAAGGACTAGTCGACTAGTCAGGGGGAGCCTCCACCCATTCAGGGGGAGCATCCGCTACAGGGAAGTTGACTACATACTTTCTAAAAATTGTCATCCTAAAAAAGGGGGAGATTGTTAGTGTCAAGTTTTTATGATGACAATTTTACTTGTGCAGGTATAGTAATTAAATCACATAAGGAATATATGTGAGCCCACAAAATAGCACCAACAAAATAGAAGCCCACAGAACAGCCCCAACGACCTGGGCTCACTCGAGAAATGGCTCCACAGCCCTAAAGGTGCAACCAGCAGTACCTTTCAGCAGTACAAAATCTTTCAAGAAAGGAAAAGATATTTGCAAAATAAAGAAGCAATATTCCAACAGCATCAAATCGTTTCAAAGAAGGAAACGTCATCTTCAATATTAAAAGGCATATCTCATGAAGAGTAATAAATCTGATGCTGCCCCGACGCACAAGGAAAGCAACAAAAGCTCAGTCTTATTTTTGTAAATAGGATCCTTAATTCCATTTCCAAGGATCAAATCCCTTGGGTTGATCTCTCTGCGTGAAGAGCCTAAAACACTATAAAAAGGGCTGCCTCACAAACACAAGCTTTTATGCAACAACCTCATTACCTCCTTGCTCTGCTTTACTTTAAATAAACATTGTTAATCTGAGTGATTCATAGTGTAATAAGAGAGAAAAGAAAGTTATAGTTTGTGAGGCTTTGTATCAAAAAGAATAAGAGTGGTTTGAGTGTAGACGTAGGAACTTCATTTAAAAACCTTCATTGTACCAAACCTTATAAAAGAGCTGGAGGGATCACCCTTTCAACCCAAGGGGGCTGGACTAGGATTCACATTAAATCTGAACCAGTATAAAGTAGGTAGTCGACTGCTGGCTCAACCTAGTCGACTAACAGATCGAAATTTTTGAACAATTCACACCCCCCCCCCCTCTCTTGCACTTTCATAGTTCCCTAGAAAATTTCGAAATGTTTGCAGGTCATTAAGAAGTTCAACACATGCTAACTAAATAAAATGTGCATGTGAACGAGAGATAATGATACGAAGTGTTGGCATAGGTACACGGGACTATTGATGATTGACAAAGTAAATGTTGGCACAGGTACATGTGAGTTTTGATGATTGACAAAGTAAATGAACAAGATACATATGCAAGACCAGGGTGATTGAAATAGGTCTATGGACATGTTCCATCTCAGACCCTGAGGCGATTCAGAGATGGATGAGACAGATGCTTGAACCAGGTCCAAGAACATATTCCAACTCAGAGTCCTACTGTGAGTAGGGTTTGTGATTTATGGTAAAGACTTGGCGGACAAGTTTGCAGGATTTCTGTCCATAATTATCAAGATACTTCATACTCCTACAAGGACATTGAAGCCCCATGAAGGCAAAAATCTCAAGTCAACTCAAACTCTAACTCTCATAATGGGCCTTACCATGTAGGGATTGAGTTCTCAGCCGACTTGATGTAAACCTAGTACTACATATATCCAAGTCTTGCCATGAAGAAGTTTGACGCACTCACAAAGAGAGAAAATCAGAATATCAAGAAAACACCGTCAATGCAATAGTTGAGAGAATTCTGATTACTGAAGTGCGCCCTAATACAAAGAAGAAAAATGAAACCTATTCCACAGAGTTTATGTTTTACAATCTTAAGTCTAGATTCGTATATTAAAATTTGCTTATCGAGTTGTACCTTTATCAACTTTTATAGAAGCAATTAGCATAGGCATAAGCGTTCGTTAAATTCAACTTCAAGTTGGTATAACCTAGAGTGGCCTCAATAGTCTGGGGGATATTGTTGAGATAGGAATTAAAGTTTAGTTCCTAGGCTGCAGAGTTTGTAACTTGAATTTGCAAGTCTCACAGTTATAGTGGAGCTTTGAGAAAAAATCTTCAGAGGTTTAGGTTATGGTTTTTTCACCCTTTGTGAGCTGGGTGGTTTCCACGTAAAAATCATTGTCTTGACTTTTACTGTTCTTTATTATTCCGCAACGCTAGCTTGAAACAAGTAATGTAACGTGGTCCATCCTTAGGAGAAAATCTGGTATAAAGTAAGATTGGCAACGAGTAGTGCAACATATCACGAAGAATATCACATGGACATGATGATAAGGGTACAAGGTATATTTGATAAGATCTTAGAGTAAAGGAGAGCCCTAGGGCGAAACCAAGTTGGAAGTATACTATGGACTAAAGTTTCAAATGAGTGTGCACAATTATAGTCTAATTTGCAGAATATTTTTGCAATGCAGTAATTAATTTTAGTGGCGACTAAAGTCGCCACATTATGGCAACCCATAGAAGTTGTCATTAGACGCAGTCAGTTCCGAAATTACTTGTAGCAACCTAATGTCGCTAGTAAAAAGATTTAATGGCAACTTTCATGGCTTTGTAACGACTTTAGTCGCCACAAAAAGTCAAAGATCTTGCAGTGCAAGGCCTAACTTTAAACAAACATAACTCTCAATATATAAGGTGTTATGATTTTTACTATATATCAAATTAAATCCCTTTGGGTTAGGTTCCAACGCCGTAAATCATCGCTATTTGGAAATTTGTTCACAAACTTATGGCCTTTTTACTGAAGGGTAGTAATATAATGAAGTAGCAGATGTTCTTACCAAATATGCCACACCTATTCAAGAACAAAAACTATTATACCATGAACATGAACTTCCCAGTGAAGCTAGAGGTTCCTTGAGGATGAACAAGCTTTAACTTCCCAACTTTAGAAAGAAAACAAAAAAACATTCCACTTTCATGGTTCTTTGAACCCCCATGATTCAATATATAAGAGTTGTTTTGGTGGCTGGGTTGGGGGGGGGGGGGGGGGGGGGGGGGAGGAGGAGGAGTCACAAAGATAGATTCATCGGGAAAATTTTGAAGTGCCATGAGATCCTCATTCACACAGTTAGATTCTATCAAATAGTAATTTTTAACTGCCCCAATATATGTTGCCATCATTGGGATCAATATGGTTTGTGATATCGGTTATATCACTGGTTCATTGCTGATTTGATTTGAAAAAGTTGGTATTGATTTGTATGAAAGCTTAAAAAGCTGAAAAGAGACAGATATATAATGCTAGTCATTTCTTATTTTACGCCTGAGGCAGAGGAACTGTTTAGGATGAGAATTCATTGTTCACAAAAATTTACTTCTTCCTGCTTTCAGTGTCTTGAGCAAGGTTTCTAGGGGAAATCCAAGCAAAATGCCAGAGAGTTGATGAATAAGGTACTTATCTAACTATTGTCTCTACTGCCTTCGAGGATATACTTGTTTTTTTGTACCTCACACCAGCACTACTCTTTTAGCTTCCTTGATTAGAAGCTATCTCTTCATTGTTCTGGTCCAGTCACCAAATGCAATGTTACTATCTGTTAGTAAAACTTTAGGCATGTTAGAAGTCTAAGGTGCTATAATTTAAGGGGTATAGTAACATCATCTTGCATTTTTCTGTTAGCCAGATAGATCACGGTCACCTCCTTCTTTATGTGTGGCAACTCCTTGAGAGGAATGCTTCTTACATAGGAAATTTTGAAATTAGAAGTAATGGAAATGATTCATGAAAGGTACTACTATATTGATTGTAAATTAAATGCAAACATAAAATGTATAGCAATTTGAAGATGAATATAATTTTATAAGAATTTTCAGGATTGTGTGATAAGTTATGTAAATTCAATGTGTTTAAAGATTTTTTTTTTTTTTTTTGTAAAGATACATGCAGAGGTACACCTATATGATAAACTCATTGTCTCACTTTGCTCATATATCAAGTGTGGAACGTATTGAAATCAGGGGAGAATTTATGTATAAAAAATGGGTAACGTGAACACATGATCATCCGAATAAACTCGGTATATTATGTGTAAATTTTTTATAAATATATCTAATATAAACTGAAGGAACACATGGTCAAACTAAACTGAATGGAGCACTGGTTAGGCAGTAGGCTCAAGTTTGAGGGATCAAATCCCTATTGACCTTTTGTTGCACGTTTTGTTCCTTTTATTCCTTCATTTCCCTTCTTCTAATGCAAATAAAATGTAGTGCTTGAGATTTGAACTTGGAACCTCCTCAAGGTAAATTTTGAAGCTCCTAAACCACTGAGCCAACTTCTAGTCTTGGGCTTATAGGATTTTTTTTTTTTCAAATTTCCCCAATTTTCCTGGGAGTGTTGTATTTCATTCCTTAAAAGTTCAAAATTACAACACAAGGATAGAGACTATCCTACAAAAAAAAAAAGGGCTACCAGCAAAACCAACTTATTGCCCATTCTACTACTATACAAGAGGTTAGCCTAACAACATAGAAGTTTGCCTTGTCAAATTTAGATCTAATGCTAGGAACTTGTCTCTTATCCATGAGAAAAGGACCCTTTGCACCCTTTGGTAGTTGTTGGGCTGAGAGATATGTGTTGCTAGTCTGTGAGTTCATTGCCATTTTTGCCAGCCAATTGGCAAGTTGATTGGCTTCCTTATATCAATGTGTGAACTTGACAATAGCATTGCTTAGCATGACAGAAATGTCTTCAATAATTTTGTTCAATTGGAAACTGCTAGCTTTCCTATCTCTGAGCATTCCAGTGATAAGCAAAGAGTCCAGTTCTATGTTGAGATTGTTATAGCCATTTTGAATGCACCATCTACATCCATACCATGCTGCCTTTGCCTCAGCTATATTGTGACCAGAACACACAGCTAGAACTGAAGTTGAACCTTCCCTTCTTCATCTCTAAGAACCCCACCAAGACCTACCTTGCCATTACCCAAGTTGAAGCTTCCATCCGTGTTGAGCTTGAGAAGGCCTGGTTCTGGTTTCTGCCAGCATACCACTTAGGAATATGTTGTAGGTTAACCAGATTGTGACAAAAGTATTTCCAGGGGAATGTTAATTTGCATCCGGGATGTGGTTGCTTGCACTGTCCAGTTCACCTGGTGCTCTAGTTTGTATCAACTGAATTTCTTTTGATTTCCAAGTCTGTAAGAACAAGTTTCCTTCCAAATAGCCCAACAAATAATAATAGGGATTATATGCAAAATTAATTTATGAACATCATTTTTTGCACTTTCCTGCCACCATGAGTTAGTTACATGTCAAATAGGGTGATGAAAGTGCTTAATACCAAGAGGAGCACCAACAAAATTCCAAATATAACTAGCTGCTTTTCCTTGACTGAAAACATGATTCAGAGTTTGTTCATGCTCAATTGGACAACAGTTACATTTGGAATCCATATGTTTAATAATATCCTCAAAAGGAAGCTTTTCTTTCCAAATTCTCCAAGTAAGAAAAGACATTTTAAAAGGGATAGAAGAATGCCATACCTTGTTGATTAGAGGTTGTTTAGCTCTTTTTGTTCTTACCAAATTCCAAGCAGTTTGTTAGAATACTTACTGCTTTCTGTGAGATCCCAAAACACCTGATCATCCTTCTCAGAACTGCCAATCTCTATTGTGCAAATATGTGCACAAATATGACTCAGCAAAATTGTCCTGGGTTTTTCATAATTCCAGTTTTCATTATTGATGAACATTTTGATTTGAAGTTTAGAGCTCTTAGGAGAAGCTAGAGCTGGGTAAGCTAGAGGACCCTTACAAGTCCAATTATCCCACCAGAAAGAGCTAGTACCTGAGTTGACCTGCCACAACATATGTTTCTCTGCTTCTTCTCTGACCTGAAGCATATGCTTCCAGGCATAAGAATTACCTGAGGCCCATTTCTTACTTACCACATGAGCTCTGATGCTGTACTTCTGTTCTGACAAAGGGGGCCTGCAGAGAATTTGAGGTTCTTAACCTCCACCACCTTTTCATAGCTAAAGTATTGCTAAAATCTTGCATGCTTCTAATATCAATACCCCCCCCCCCCCCCCCTCGTCACAAGGAACACATAAGTTTAACCAGGAAATGCAATGGTAGTTCTTATGATCCTTGCTACAGCCCCAAAAGAAATTAGCCAAATGCTTCTAAATTAACTTAAGGGTACCATGGGGAGGAGTTAAAGCAAAGAGAGCATTGATTGGAAGAGACTGAAGCACGCTTTTGATTAAAACAATTTTCTCACTACATGAAAGTAACTAACCATGCCAACCATTCAGTCTTTTAGCAACTTTACTAACCATATAATCAAAGTATTCTAATTTTTTCCTACCAACATACAAAGGGCAGCCAAGGTAAGTAAAAGGAAAATTCTTATCCATGAAGCCAGTGCATCTTCTAATCCTATTAATCTCGTTTGCAGAAGTTTTAGGAGCAGGAAAAAAGAAACTCTTATCTCTATTAACCAGGTGACCAGAACTAGTTTCATACTCATTGATCGGATTCATAATGAGTCTCATAGTAGAAAATTTACCACTACTAAAAATAACTATGTCATCAGCATAAGCCAAGTGATTAATAATAGGGCAATTAGAGGGAATAGAAAAACGGATGAATCTATCATGACTAATCAGATTATTTAATGATCTAGATAGCACCTCAGTAGCCAAGATAAAAAGGTAGGGGGAAAGAGAATCACCCTATCTTAAGCCTTGAGAAGAAGATAAAAAATCATATCTAGAGCCATTAATAATCACAAAATACCAATTTTCATAGATAAGACTATAGATCATGTCAGTCGACAACTTAGAGAAACCAAACTTAGTCAAGACTACTATAACAAAATACCAAGACAATCTATCATATGCTTAGCCATATCGAGTTTAATAACAACATTGCCACTCCTGTTAGTCTTTGAGATATTTTGAATAATTTCCTGGGCTAACAGAATATTTTCAACAATTAGTCTCTTGTTAACAAAATCACTTTGATTTGGTGAGACAAGATTTTTCAACAAAGGATTTAATCTCAAAGAATATATTTTGAAAAAAAAAAAATTGTTTGTGAAATTTGATAGACTTGTAGGTCTAAACTCACCAAAGCAGCTAGGGGTGTCAATTTTAGGAATTAACACTAAGCAAGTGTGAGAGAAGTACCTGGTCAACGTTTTTCCTCTAAAGAAATCTTGAACAAAGGCAATGATGTCCTCTTTGATAATATCCCAACAGCTCTGAAAAATGTTCCATTATATCCATTTGAACCTGCAAAACTCAAAGCACTAAGGCTGAAAACAACCTCTTTAATCTCTAATCCATCTGGCATAACACACAATAGAATGTTAGAGTTAATAGAAGGGTGTGGAAGATTGAAAAGGGAATGAAAATGTTTTACTGCTGCCCTGGAGATTTTCTCGTCTCCCCTGATCCATTTGCCTCTCTTGATCTTTATTCTGGACAGAATCAGTGTCCTCCTCGTCTCCCGGAGTATGCTATGAAAATATCTAGTGTTACCGTCTCCTTCTCCAAAATATTTGCCTTGAGATTTCTGAACGAGGATGGAATCTTGCAACTTCATCCATTGTATGTATTCAGCATGGGCTCTGTTAACTTCGTGCCTACTCTGATCAGTATTCACTTGAATATCTATTTCTACTAGTGTCTGGAGCTTTGCTTCCCATTTGGAAGCATTTTCATATAAATCACCAATTTGCTCTCTTGACCAAAGACTATCTTTTACTCAGAATCTTCAGTTTTGACTGCAAAATCAACATAGGATTCCCTTGAATATTAGTTCCCCAAACATCCCGAACAATGTCCATGGATCCATCTTAGTTCACCCAAAAATTAAGGAACCTGAAGTAAGTGATATGAGTAGAGTTGAAGCTTTGGTATTTCATTGACAAAGGCTTGTGGTCAGAACCTGTCCTAGCCAAATGTCTAATAGTACAATTCTGAAACAGTTGATCCAGAGATCATTGATACAAACTCTATCTAGTCTCTTCCAAATTCTCTTTCTGGGGCTTCTATTACTGCACCATTTGAAGTTAGAGCCTGTGAATCCAATGTCTGTCAAGCCACAGTTGTCCAAACAGTTTTGGAACTCCAAACTCTTGATCATTCTATGTGGTTTGCCCCATACTTTTCAGTTGGATCCAAGATAACATTAAAGTCACCCTCAATGCACCATGGACCATCAACCTTCAGACTGTCTTCTTCCAAACTATCCCAAAGATCTCTTCTTTCAGCTGCAGTGCATTTAGCATAGATAGCAGAAATAAAGATGTCCTGATTATCATAAGCCTTTTTCATATTGATAATGACATGCTGATCATTCTCTGAAATAAGATCAGCTTGAATGAAGTTTCTACAAAAACACCAAATTTTCCCATTTAAATTAGACAGGCAATGTTGATATCCAAGGAATTTTCTGTAACCATCTATGTTTTGCTTTGCAACAAAAGGTTCGAAAATAGCTACAAACTGTATATTGTTGATGAGAACCAAGATTTTTGAGTCTATGAGTGGCCTTTTTTTAGACCTAACACCCCTTATACTCCAAAAGAGTGCACTAATCATAATAATTGTTTGAGGTGTTACCATCCTTTTGTTTCCTCTTTTGAGAGGGTTGATTTTTGTTTCTTTGTTTTTTTTTTCCAACTTTTCTGCCCTTGCTTCTTCCTCTATTTTCAGTGGCTGGTTCATCGGAATCTGATTTTCCAGTAGCACCACTGTTCTGGCTGTTATCATGTTCTTGAAGGGTGTTTTTTCTGTCTGTGGGCTGTTCTAAAGTGCTCTTGCATCTTAGACTGCACCACTGATTGTTCTTCCACATTATTAGTTTCCGGATGAGTGTCTGGAGTTTCTTCAACATGTTCAACAAATCCCAAGTCAACTATCAGATTTATACCTGACAGTTCTCTTATTCCAGTAGGAACTCTTGATGAGCCTGATGCACAGTCTGGCTGATTGGAGCTGCTTCTCTGTTTTTGGCAATCCTTGTTGTTCATCTCCTCGCTTGAAGCCTTTGTGTAATGATCTGAATAAATGAGCTAAATGGAGAATACAGAGAGGACGAATAGAATTATAACACGTGGACGCACGAGATTAAATCTGAGTTAATGAAGCAGACCGGTTGTGATTGCACGATAAAATCTCCTATAACTAAAGTCTGGGAAGGTGAAACAGGGGTATCGATCAATTTGGGTTTTTCTCACCTCTTCAATTCTCTCTCAACTCCTCTCCTCTTTCCTCACGTGTTCTTCTCCTTCCTCTTCTCTTCTTCTTTATCTTCTAAATCTTAACTTCTTCTTTCTTCTTCAAGGAGATTCATGATGACATTGGTGGATTTTCCATTTATCTAGTATCATTTTATTAAGCTTTCAATGTCGTTGTATTTGAGTACCATTTAGTGATATAAAACTGAATATTGTCCCAAAATTCATTTACTTTTCGCAATTTACTTAGTTTGAGTTTAGATCCATATCTGGATCATTACACTTTGTTTCCAGATTTTGATCTTTATCCTGCTTCATGGTCTGATTTCTGAGTTGATAATTAGCCAACTTTTCACGTTCATCTGTCTCATTTGTTTTATCCTTTGGAGCCTGTTCCTCATGGCTCTCCTCTTGATGAACATCGTCGATTTGGAGAGTCTCCTTCACCACTGCAATAGTTTAATTTGTTCATTTTGAACTGACTCTGATATATTGCCTTGCTCATCCTGCCAGGAGTATCAGGTTTGAAAGTAATCTTGTTTCTTTGGCATCTTCTTAGTTTTTCTTTTCTTGGTTTTCCTCTTACTGGTATTTGTGTGTTTGGATGTATAAGCTTTCTCCTCTTTGTGTTTGATATTGTGTTCCTGATCATTCATTGCCTCTTTTCCCTTAATATTGTTTTCATCTTCTTCACGATTCTCCTGACTTGCCTCCTTTGCAGCTTGTTCAACAGCATGTTCTTCTTCCTTTTTCTTTTTTTCCTCTTTTGCCTTTGTCAAAATTTTTCCATAATTCTGCAGTTCAACAAGTTATGTCCAATCTTCTTGCAATGTTTGCAGTATTTTGGGATACCCTCGTATTCCAACTTTCGAGTAAACCCTTTAGAGGTGAGTTTTCATCCTCCAATCCCACCCAAATACTTTCCTGGATTCGCCTCTGATTGAAATTATTATTCCCTCTGTTTCAATTTATGTGAAACTATTTTCTTTTTAGTCCGTGTCAAAAGGAATGACTTCTTTCCTAATTTGGAAACAAATTCACTTTAATAAAGTGATTTACAGCCACACAAATATTCAACACTTATTTTGAACCACATGTTTCAAAAGTTTTCACTCTTTCTTAACACTCTGTTTGGAACGTTGTTACCCATTGTATTGTATTGTATTGTTACCACAAAAACAATGTTTGTTTTTATTGTTATATAAAATGTATTATATCATATTGTTAAATTCCGTCGTTACGTAACAATGAAAAGCCCCATTTTATGTAACAACCGATTTGGTGTTATCCCATTGTTACCTAATTTCTTTTTCCAATTATGTCCTTACTTAATATTTCATAATCCTATTTTACCCTTTACCTTATATTATTTAACTCCACCCAAAAATCCTATACCCTAAGTCTTCTACGTAACTCTGTCTCCTTCTAGGTTTGGTTTATCTGCTCCCTACGTCTTCCTCCTTCTTCTATCTCATTCTACGTTTTTTTTTAATTGTCCTGCTCCCTGCTTTTTCTTCCTTCTTTTAATTTTATATATTTGCTTTTTGTTTAGGTTTCTGCCATAGTTTCAAAGTTACAGGTACTTCTTGTTCTCCATGACCATCTTTTTAAAACTTCTTATCATTCTGCCGTTTTTCAAAATTGTAAGTTATTATTTGTATTGCGCTCCTTATTCACAATCATCATTAATTTGCTTGCTTTCTTGTTTTATTTTTTTGCATAGAATATTTTGCTTATTTGTTGTGCTTTCCCATGCTTTTGTTAAACCATGACTCTAGAATTGTATAATACACCTGTATGTGAATGCTGGTTTACTTTGTGGAAATTTCTCGTATTGTTCATGTTGAGTTAAATGTCAATCTGAAATTTTACTTGTTGAAGCTGCTTGTTCATTGTTCATCTATGTGAACAATGTATTTCTTTTTAAAAACCGAAAAAAATCGAAAAAACCAAATAATCGAAAAAACCAAATAATCGAGAAAACTGATAAATCCCAAAACGATAAGCTAGAGTACGTGATTTCTGTGAACATGTTGTTGCCTCCTCCTAATAAAGGCATTTTCTGTAAACATGTTTATATTCATATTTATTTTAGCATCTTACGTAGTTTAATTAGTTGTGCATCTCACTTAATTTTGTTATAGATGGCTGATCAGAATAATCAAGATAATAGGCAAATATTGGGACAAGTGAGCTCTTTAGCATCATATAATGCTCTCTTAGCATTTATTTGGTTTTGGAATTATGCACGTGAAATTGAAAATGATCGACGTACGATCACACATGCCATACGCCCTGAAAGAGAGCAAGTTAGAGATGAGCTATTGAGTCATCTATTTTCTTCAGAACTTTGTCGTAATATTTTAAGAATGACCCCTTCGGCTTTTACCAGTCTCTGTGAGATGTTAGTTAGAGATGGAGGTCTTAGACCAACACTTCGAGCTACAGTTGAAGAACAGGTTGCGAAAACACTTTACCTGTTAGCACATAATGTGACAAATCACGAACTATCTTTCATCTTTCGACGATCGGGGGAGTCGGTCAGTCATCATTTTCATGTTGTCCTACGAGCTATATTGGGGCTATACGAAATATTTATTAAACAACCTGATGGATCCCAAGTTCCTTCTGAAATTGCCAGCAACCAAAGATTCTACCCATATTTTAAGGTGAATAGAGTTATGATTTTACTCAAACTTTAGCAATGTCAAGATTGTTTGCATGTTCATTGATTATTATAATATCAGGATTGTATTGGTGCAATTGATGGAACACACGTACGTATTAAATTTTCACAAAGTGAAGCCCCAAAATACCGTGAGAGGAAAGATTATCTGTTGTACCTCGCGTTTTCAGAGCATGAGTATGACATGTACCTCACCATAGTAATGGGGTGTCGGAGACGTCCCATGACGTTTTGAAAGGCGCAAGTCATGGAAAGTACGTAACAACAATGAAAAAGGGTGAATTACGATCTCGTAAGTCGTAATCGGGAAAGAGTATTTTGAAACACGAGAACATGGCCATTATTAGTATAATAAGTGATAAATATCATGTATGGAGAGTTTCGGAATATTTCGAGATCGAGCAAATTGAAGAAAATAAGTTCGACAAAAATTTGAGAAATGCTGGAAGGATTTTTTGTCAACTTTGGAGGGTATATCTCCATGTATATTAGGATTTTTAATGTGAAACAAAAGCCTAAAATGTAGTTCGTCGAATCTAGTTTATAATGCAACAAACCTCTTGTCGATAGGACATCGGAGTAGAGAATTACAGACGTTACAAACTGAGCTGTCGACGCAGAAACAGAACTGCTACAGTACTGCTACAGTGATGCCGACCCAACCCACTATAAAAGGGATTAAAATCCCATTTTCTTCATCAAAACTTGTCCAAAACTTTCCAGAAAATTCAGCAACAAAAAGGGGCTTAAATCCCACATAAAAGTGAGGATTTTGAGTGAAATTCAAGCTATGGAATATCAATCGAGGTCCAGGCAACGCGTAGACGCGATTATAAATTCGTTTTGTGTTGAAGTGAGTTTGGGAACAAGTGGGTATTGAAGATCTTGTTACTTGAGTAAAAGATCTTGTTACTTGAGTAAATACAAGGTATGAATTGTTGAATCTCTTTCTTTATCAATATGGATTAAGGAATAATTGCAAGAATAAAGTTTATATTTTGTTGTGTTGATGTTGTTGAATTATGGATTGAGGTTTGAAGAGAATTTTGGATAATATATATATATATATATTTATCTTGTAGGATGTTGTTATTGATGTTGTTGGTATTAATTTTGGCTTCTTTACGGAAATAAAGTATTCAAATAGTCGTATCACAAATTGGTTAGTTGAGAAATTTATAAAATATCGTGTGGGATGTTTTAGGAGATATATTGGCATGGATAATGGTATTGAGGATGTTCGTATTGTTGTTGTTGATATTATGATTTCGGGCTAGGCATATAAACAAGGGAGATGCTGCCCGAATTTCGACAGAATCTAAAAGGATTTTAATTAAAGTTTCGAGACGAGCGTATGATGATGATTCTAATAATATTATGAATGGTTCTATATGTAGATTACGAGGCTATGAATGATCTTAAGTGAATTGCAAAACTGGAAGTAAGTCGGAAGTCGAGAAATTATTTTTCAGGTATGTTAAGGCTAGTCCCCTTCTTTCTAAAGGCATGATCTTTCCGTTATAAATCTCTGTGTCGTATCCCTAATATCATTGATCCCGCAAATGCTAGAAGCCCGCGAATTTCGTGATCCTTATGAGGTTCTTGAATTTATAAAAGCATGATCTTTTCCTACCAAACTATGTATGAATCCCATAAAAATTTTCATTTCTAAGAACGCTAGAAATTCATGATTCTTAAAGTTTTTATGATGGCAAAGATGAATAATTCCTTATGATAACCATGATGATGATTATGAGAGATTTATTTATCCAAACTCCAAGGTATACGGATTTCATGTTATTATGAGATAATTTTTCATTCATAGAGATTTCCATGTACACGAGCTTTACATTATTATGATGACTATGATGAGAACGATTTTATGTTCAAAGGTTCCAAGTTTATGATTTCAATGACGATATGAGAATATTGAGCTATCTTTTGACCTTTCTTAATTTTACTCATTGTGGTTGATCTCACCTTATAATAATTTTTCTTTCAAGGTGAGACAAAGTGACGCTGATTATTCCATAACACAATCGGAGGTTACCGACCTTACGTCACTCCGATGTATTTATAGCTTTTACTTGGCTCTCATGCATGCTTTATATATATGTATGTATTTTCTCACACCACGCCGCGCTATAGTCGTCCGGGAAGGCACGTAGATGTGCACACCACTGCAGTGGGCATGTTATGATATTGCCCCGAACGCGGGAGGCCTGGACGCTGGCTAATGATGATAACACCGAGCCTTGATGGCCGGGCATGATATTATATATGACACCGCTCCTTAATGGCAGGGCATGTTACTATGTATATATGTAAAAATGTTTTTTTTTTTTAAAAGGCTAAGCATGCATGACATTCGCCTTACGAGGCATTCAGATGTACATGTTATCTTTCTTATTGTTTGTTACTTTTCATATCTATGTTATGTTGTTACTCATTCCTTACATACTCAGTACATTATTCGTACTGACGCCCCTTCTTGTGGGCGTTGCGTTTCATGTCACGCAGGTGTATACAGATGAGTAGAGGATATTGCTAGAAGATGTTCCAACGGGATTGACGAGCTCCATTTCTTTCCGGAGTGTTGCCAAGTCAGAGCATGTGCGTTATGATATATTGATTTATGTTAGAGACTTTGCAGACAGAGTCACGTATATAGCCTGCCAGTCTAGCAAGCAACTATTTGAGCCGATGTATTCAGTATGCATTAATTTACAGATTTCATATGATTACAGTTTTACTTGGTTTAAGAAAGACGAAAAGAATATTTTTCTGAAAAACTTCCATTATGCATTTCAATTCATGACCTGAAAGTCTAGTGAGATTATGAGTATAATGAGAGCCAGTGGGTTCGCTCGACTCTAAGTAAGGGTCGGGTGCCCATCATGCCCTATCAGGATTAGGGTGTGACATTATCTAACACAGAATGTATTAGCTGCATGATCATTTGATTTAAAATTCACATATGTGTTAGCTGGGTGGGAAGGTACAACATCTGATTCAAGAATTATGAAAGAAGCACTAAATGGACAAGACCCATTAAAAATTCCAGAAGGTAAACGTTATATAAATTTGTTTAGACATAGATATACGTGATGAACAAATAATTGAATCTTTTATCTATTTATTTTTAGGAAAATACTACCTTGTTGATGCTGGACTCATGTTAAGAAGTGGGCTTATTACACCTTATCAGGGGGAGCGATATCACTTGAAAGAGTATTCAAGAAATCCACCTCGAAATGCTCGTGAATTATTTAATTTGCGACACGCTTCTTTGCGTAATGCTATTGAACGAGTATTTGGAGTTCTTAAAAAGAGATTTCCTATAATTTCTAGTTCAACGGAGTCCTCATATTGTACTGACACCCAAAAGCTTATTATCTTTGCATGTTGTATTTTGCTCCACTACTTAAGAGGTGTAGATCCAAATGATGAGTTACTTGCTCAAGTTGATGCGGAGCATATGAATGATAATGATGTGCATGAAGAACTTCCAAATCATCCTAGGGAGAGCACTGAGGAATATAGAAGAGGGGAATTGATTCACAACCGAATGAGAGTAATTAAAACTAAATTTGCCAAATGCTATGACACATTTCAAATGGGGATGAGCGGGTTTTCATGGGATCCCATAACAAATATGTGGGATGCTGAACCTGAAGTATGGGACCAGTTAATTCAGGTAAATTCATGCATTACTAGTTTATTAGTTTTGTTCTTATTTTCGTAAGATAATGTTCATATCATTTTCTTTAGTTGTATTCTATTTTTTATATATAGGCTAAGCCTGCAGCTGCTGAGCTGAGGACCATGTCAATTAGAAATTATGATAAACTAATAATACTGTATGGAAAGGATCGAGCTACTGGAAAGCATGCTGAGACTGGACCAGATATGTTAAAAAGAGGTGCTCGTAAAAATTTGAAAAGATCAAGTACTAGTTCGTTGACTATTGATGAGGTAGATGAGATGATTTTAGTGAATGCTGCTTCGTTGGAAAACACCGAGGAACATGGACAGGATAAGCAGAATCAACCAACTAATGGTGAACCTACATCGAAACACCGACTCCTACCAGAAATAAGAAGTCTAAACATTATCATCTTGACGAAATGGATGACATGTTGAGAGGTGGGACGGACAATTTGGCTCATGCAATTAACCGACTTTCAACTATGCCTCCTATTCCTGCGAATGAGATATGGCAAATGGTAAAGGAGATGAATTTGGAATGTCACATGAGCAATAAGGCTTATATAATTTTTTGTAAAAACGCAAATATGTGTTGCACACTGATGGGATGTCCGCAAGAAGACTGCAAAATTCTTTTATTGACCATGATGTCACCCGAAGATTAAGTTTAGAATAATGTTATTTAAATTTTAAGTATTTATGATTTTGTGGACCGCATGAATACTTCGTTATTGACACTTATTTCGTTATGCATTTTAAGCTATGGATTATATGAAAAATATAGGCATCGTGAGAAAATCGTTTGTGGCGTGTCTTCAAACTTTCTATACCAGTGAAATTTTAAAGATTTTGAGTGGTTAATGACGTTTCTTAATTATTTAGGATTGAATTTGAAATCTGAATTTGTAAACTTATAGTTTAGGGCATTTTAGTAAACTTACCAATTAAAATACAGCACGATACATTCAATCCAAACAAAAAATATGTTATTACACAGCAGCAAACAATACAGTCTATCCAGACATTGTATCTACAAAACAGCACAGTACAATACAATACAGTACATTATGAAACAATGCGTAACAACGTTCCAAACAGAGTGTAAATGTCATGCCCAGTCAATTTGGTTCACATAATTAAAACGGAGGGAACATATGTTTTCTCAAATGATTTAGGCTACTGCAATAGGAATATGCGGTAAATGTCAAGAATCTCCAGGTCATTATTAGTAGCTGCATAACGATGAGTTAGATGGAATAAGATTCATCAAACATTCAAACTAGAGCTGCTTAACTTGGCCTTTGTAAAGATAAAACTGATGAACTGAAAAGAGGAATTAGGGGACGTTTTAATATAACTATCAAAAAGCAGGTAAATGCCAATCAACTTACAATGATGGAAGCATCTACTTGTATATATGTGTCGGATCAAATATGGTGTAGAGAGAGGATCACAACTAAAAGAATCTGAATCTCATAATTAGTGTATGTGCTTATTAATTAACTAGTTTCTGGATACGTGCATTGCACGTGTATTTCATATCAATTAATACAAATATGATAAAAATATTTTATTATTTAAAAATATGTATGATGTATAACACGAGATTTGGAGGGAAAAAAAACAAGGTCAAACATAGCAAAGCCTATTTGATCTCCCAAAAATGATATATTGTTACTTCCAGATTAGTGTATCTTATTTTCTTAAAATTATATGGAACAGTTAAGTTCTGCAAATGTCCCAAAATAGCTTTAATACTCCCCTTAATGTTATTCGAAATTATTCCCATTTATCAAAACGTTAGCTAGGTTTCTTGTACTATGCATTCTACATAGATATCATTTACACAGAGGTAGCATCAAACGGAGTTAGTACAAAAAATCCTAGTTGTGGAAGTACATAATTTGAAGAGAAAAGTCTCCAGAAACTCCACCTATTTCTGTCCACAAATTAAGCTGCGCGTACTTTATATGCGGAGAGAAAGACATGAGACCAGCGGCAAGTTGGTCACCCTTTGTTTTCCTGCTCTACAGAATTGCATGTGTTCTACAAAATAGATAATTCTCCCCATCTTTCTCATCTTGTTAGCACCTGCAAACTTGCAATAATATTTGTTACATTAATTTGCTTGAAGAACGATAATTTACATGATAAAATGTATATATGTTACTACAACAAGAAGGAACTGTGATGTATAGCACGAACAATAACAATAAACTTCTTGAAAGATAAGTAAGACCTACTGCACGTTGATCGAGGAGGGAATTGGGATTGAACATAGGAGTCTTAAGCAACATCACTAAGGAAAGAAGGAAATGGGGAATAAGAACACTAACCTTCGTTTTTTTCGGCACATACTACACTGGCATCTAGGTTGTTTCAATCGTTGGCAACATCACTTGCTTCTTCTCCGTTTTCAAACAAAAAAAAAATTGAACAAAAAACACTAGAAATATCAAAAGACAAAACTCGTTGTGTATTGGCATTATATACATATAGATAAAATATTTGATATAAATGAGTCATATATTTACCTCACAGAACTGGTAAAAAGTAGCGGACATATACTTTGAAAATATCTCATTTTGGTGAAAAGATATTCGTTTATTTTTCTTTCTGATACATTTTCTAGCGAAAGAATGACATAATCAACAAAATTCTAAAGAGTAATATTCTCAATTTAAATGTAAAAAGGCCTGAGGTAGGAGAAGAGTCGCTTTGGAGGTTTGAAACTCTTTAATATCATTTAATTAGGCAGCACAAGTTCATGAACAAGTAGTAGAAAAAAACGGTTGAAGGAGGGGAGCAATTTCAGGAGAAGAAATAAATGATGATGATGAGGAAGGAGAGAAAATGACTCTTGAATTAGGCAACACATGTTCATGGACACTCTTTTTGATCCGGAGGGAGTACTACTTTAGTACCTGAATAGTCGTGAAATCTGATTCCCTTGACAAAGTATCTTCAATATACTTTCATCAGGACATCTGATAATTTTTCTGTTCCTCAATTGCTATCGACTAGCATGCGATCTCTTCATCCATGACATTCGTTGAGAATGGATACAGGGAAACATAAAAATGCTTCTATTAGTCTCTTTAGTAGAAGTTGTAGAATTGAACTTCCTCACAGTACTCTCTCTTTGTTCCGGTGGAAATCTCCAACCAGTTCTCCTTGATGCATTGCAAAGCTGTTTTCTGTTGCTTTAACACCTGTGGAATTTATACTTCGTGCCAGTACTGTAAGTCAAAATAGGAGATTTTTATAGTGTTGCACTTTCTGTGTGGATAGCAGAACGCTACGCTTCTGTTCGCCTCCTCCTTGTGATTAGTGCTAGATGCAACTTATTTCAAGTAGGACACTTCTAGGCAGTGATAAACTTTGTCGATATTAGACTTAATCGTCGTCTTGATCTATTCTTCGTGCCTATTCTCTGTTGTCTTCATAAATTTATTTCAATGCTTGGTTGCTTACTTTAATGGAACATACATGGTGTGGATTTATCTCACTTTGCTTTTATATTCAAGATTAGTTTGCATTGGTCTTTCATTTTTATGATGTCAATAATTGGTATACCAAAGTTCATGGACTCCCCATAATGTTGTGTAATATATTTGAGGAAATTCAAGGTAGACAATTTTGAATTCCTCCATGTACCTTTACTATTTGTGTTCCCCCTTAAAGAAAATTTAGCACGTAGCAATCCTGGGATTGTTGGGCTAAAACAGCTCAAAGATACTCTTAACATGATGTGATATTATCCGCTTTGGGCCAAGCCCGCACAGTTTTCCCCAAAAGGTCTCACATCATTAAGAGTATCTAACTCCTTATAAGTAGCTCCTTTTTCTTTCAGCTACCAATGTGGTACTTTGTTCGCACATCCAACAATCTTTCGCTTGAACTGAGTTCCAAATGACTCAATCTCCCTCTTGAACTGAGTTCCACGTGACTCATTACGGGTCAGAGGTTACAAAGGGCAAAGGCACGAAGCCAGGCCCCACGCCACTCTCCGCCATCTTTATACTCGTCCCGCCAAACCATTGGCTCTGATACCAGTTGTTGGGCTAAACGACCCAAAGTTACTCTTAACATGATGTGATATTGCCTGCTTTGGGCCAAGCCCACACAGTTTTCCCAGAAGGCCTCACATCATTAGGAGCATCCAAAACCTTATAAGTAGCTCATTTTTCTTTTCAGTTACCAAGTTGATACTTTGTTCGCACACCCAACAGGTATTACGTCCTATAAGGTTGCTCTCTGATTCCAGTAGACTTCCTACTGATGCTTCTTCTCTATTTTATTGACATTTCCATTAATCTTAGTACTTTTTCCATACTGCAGAGTAAGCTCATCAAAGACTCCTGTCCGACCACGTGCTTCTAGCTCGCTGGTACACTGAGAAATCCGTTTGTGTTCCTCATCTGATCTTATATCTAAATACATATGTAGTTACATTCATCACCGACTAATACCTTGTGCCAGTTTGTCTTTTAGTTTATTGAAGGTGTCTTTTGTTAAATCCCTGAAGACGGTAATGGTGCTCCTGGCCAAATGTATTCAACTGCCTCTTTATATCTAAAACTCCAACTATGAGGTGATGGGGTATCGTAGACAGTTCATGTGGTTAATAGCATAAACTTGACACTTTAATTTCAGTAGTTTGGTGCTTTGAAGTTGCCGACATTCCAATAATTAATTTAGTTTGTGCCCATTTTAGTTTTTTTTTTTTTTTTTTGGGCGCAAATATAACACGAGCGGAAGTAGATGTTACTCTCCCCTAGAAAATTAAGCTGCAGAAATACCTACAGTTGAGATATTAAAAATTCTGCATTTTTTCCCATTAAACCTGCGTTTTGGGCTTCTGAAATCTGCATTTTTTCTTATTAAACTATGTGGCCTTAGCATTTACAAATATGCGTTTTGATATGATTTTGACAAATCTAAAAGGAAAACACTGTTAGGAAGCGGTTAACTTTAACACAGAGTTTTCCAGCTTTTATATTTTAGTTAAAAAACATTTGCAACCCGAAAGAAGTGCATAAAAAGCTGAAAATCATTTGGCAAGTATCATTCTAGGCACCTAAGCCAAAATCATTTACTCAATTTGCTATCTAAAAGGGAGTGGGGAAAGCAAGCTGCTATACTTCCAAACTTGTGTCTAAACAATTTATATAGTCACAAAACACACAAGAGTAGAGCACCACTTCAAATATACAAAAAGTTCGTTATAAGATGAACTATATACATATCAATAAGAGAAGGGTACAAAATTTTGAAGAAGGGATCGGATAGGAAACACTGGACACTTTAAACGAAAGTCGGGGACGGCTAGACACGAGCACATGACACTGCTACTGTGTGCTCGTGATCTGGGCAGACTTGAAGTTGTATCACAACTACAATGTACTCCCAAGTGTTCCCATGAAAAGAAATAAAGAAAAGGAAAGGATTAGAAGCAGCCTCAATTCTAAGTAAATGAAATACCAGACATGAGTAGTAGCACATATTGCAGACTTAGAAAAGTACAAACTATTGACCATATCAGATATGGTTTTATTGTCAGATACTCCCTATGTTCCAATTTATGTATCACACTTTCCTGTTTAGTCTATCCCAAAAAAGAATGACACATTAGAAATAATTTAACTTGAAACTTCCTTTTTTATTCTTAATGAAATGATTTAGAGTCACACAAATATATATGATTTGTTTTAGACTATAAGTTTCAAAAGTCTTCCTTTCTTTCTTAAACTTTGTGTCTAGTTAAACTATATCACATAAATTGAGACGAAAGGAGTATGATTTAATATAATAAAGTCATTCCAAAGATCTGGCAGAATATTCTCTCAGTATTGTGCAAGATATACTGCTTGAATAATGCTTGTAATCATATAGGCTTTTGTGCATAAATAGTCTCTAGTTCAACAATTGTAAAGCAGAAAATACTGAATACTTTTCCATCTCTTATGTTTCTTGATTTATCAAAGGTTATCACAAACAGTTTCAGTTGTTCCCAGGAGGAAAGGGAGAAAACTGGCTTTGGCATCAATCATATTTCTTACTAACAGCAAGATCTCCTAGGCATATATTGAAATACAGAGTCTCATATAGCAATTTGACATTTATTAACATGAATAAACCTGTAACTGCCTTGGTTATCATGTGAAGGCTGGGGATCTTTAAACAATCATATAACTTTTCATGATATGAGAGAAATCATCTAAAAGGGAAAAACTGGACATAAACTGATTTTGACATGTAAACAGCTGAAAATAAATTCTCTTTTATTCAAGCAAAAGGGTTAAAACAAACGGTCACAACACAAACTGTATTAGCATATGAACTTTGGTTCCATTAGTTTTAACATGTACTTGATGTCAATACTCAGCTTACAAAAATTTCAGCATGTTATGGTTTAAGCAGCAAGCAGAACTAAAAAGGAGAAATAGAATCAGGTTCTTAAGTATTCCTAAAGCTTTAGACAAAGCTCAACAACTTAAAACAACTTATACCTTTGGTAGTTAAAGGGGACAAGCAATTAACCTACAAATATGTATACGGTAAAAATCGGATGCGAGGCAAACCGGTGGAGCAAGGGGGCCGACTGATCTGCCTTCTTCGTCATTGGAACGACCAAGCCCGGTGACCCGAGCATTCGCGGCTGTTGGTCCGAGTAGCCGTTGGTCCAAGTAGCCGTTGGTCCGTGTGCCGTTGGTCCGAGTAGCCGTTGGTCCGTGTGGCCGTTGGTCCGAGTAGCCGTTGGTCCGGGTGGCCGTTGCACGCGGGTCAAGCGCCAGTAACGTCCTGTCCTGGTCAACTACCCACCATGCGTGTGTCAGACGGCGCCGTCAGTCTAATCCCACCAAATCCGTGCAGAGTTGTCCTTATTGCTATTATTTTATTAGCTCACATCATATGAGACCCATGGAGGTCACACTATAAATAGAGCACATCCCCCTCCTTTGTAGGGGCTGGCTCCCTCGGATCAACAACATTTTTGTACTAGAAGATATACACAAATCTCTCTCTCAATATTAGATTTTGGTCCGGAATCATTGTGTTTATCTCTATTACTTGTTCAAACAAATAATACTTATATGTTAGTAGATGTATAAATCCAGAGTGGTCCTCCAAGCATCATCGTTCTCTTCACATCTTAACCATACAAATCTTGTATCCATCAAATATATCGAGATTTAAACACATATCCTATACCCGCGTATAAATTCAATTGATTTACCAAATTCGGGGTAAACAGTTTGGCGCCCACCGTGGGGCTAGGATAATAGTGGTCTTTGATCTTGATCCCTATCTTACCCATCAAAATCGGAAACATCTGCTGTCCGTCTCGGAAGAAACGGACCAAATGGCTAACAGTGGGCAATCTGGTCACGTCAACAACAACGAGATCGTGGCCGAAAATGAAGGCAGCGGGCCGCGAGGATTGCCAAACCCCACTGACCCTTTAAATACTAACAATTCGATTACTTTGTTCGGGACACAAGTCCGGAAAGAACCGGATACCCCGAATGATAATATTGACTTGCGTTTAATTTTTGAAATGTTGCAGGAACAGAGAGCGGCGATTGCTGAACAGGGAATCGCAATAGCCCGGTTGCAAAACGGAGGAGATGAAGCGACCCCGGGGAAGATGAAGGGTGTTGTCGAAATCGGAAGAAACGAGCCACGGATGGTCGAGAGTAACGGTTCCGGAGCCGGTTCCTCCACCGAGGTTCTAAAGATGCTCGAAACTTTGGCAAAACGGGTAGACTCGACCGAAAAGAGGATCGAGACGTATAACTCTCGGGTGGATCAAATACCGGGGGCTCCACCTTTGCTAAAAGGGCCAAACTCGAAAAGGTTCATTCAAAGGCCTTTTCCTCCGAGTGCGGCCCCGAAATTAATCCCGAAGAGGTTCAAAATGCCGGATATCCAAAAATATGACGGCACAACGGACCCTTGCGAACACGTGACCTCATACACCTGTGCTATAAAAGGCAATGATATGGAAGAGGATGAAATCGAATCCGTGTTGCTGAAAAAATTCGGGGAAACTCTGGCAAAAGGAGCATTGACTTGGTACGATTATCTGCCCGAGCATTCAATCACTTCTTTCGAAATGCTCGCCGATGCCTTCATAAAAGCACACGCCGGAGCCAAAAAGGTGCAGGCTCGGAAGGCGGATATTTTCCGAATTGCCCAAAGAAACGATGAGTTACTGCGTGAATTTGTCAGCCGGTTCCAAAGGGAACGAATGGAGCTTCCCCCGGTTCCGGAGGAATGGGCTGCACAAGCTTTCACAAAAGGGCTCAATGTTCGGAGCTCGACGGCTTCGTTCAAATTAAAGGAAAGCTTAGTGGAATACGAGGCTGTGACATGGGCAGATGTCCATAACCGGTACAAGTCAAAGATTCGGGTGGAGGATGACCAACTCGAGCTTCCCCCGGGGCTCGTAAATATGAACAAAAGTCTGGAGAGACCAAGGAAGAATTACGAACCGGAGGCCAGATCGTCGAGGGAGAGGTACCGGCCATATTCTCATCCGGAGAAACCAAGCTTCAGGTCGGACTAAGGTATGGACTCCTCGTGTTTTTCTATTGACCTCTTTCTTTTTTTGCAGGAAGTCAAGTACCGGATAAAGTTAGAATCTAGGTCTGAAAACACGTGTTGCACTCTTTTCCTTAGTACGGTTTTGTCCCAAAATGGGTTTTCCGACTAGGTTTTTAATGAGGCAACAAGTACAACGTGTTACTCAACAACGATAAGGGACCAGCACCCGGAAACTCGAGGTCACACCCTCCGAAGTGGGGGCTTGATAGCACTCACCCGACCTCGCAGCTCGGATAAATACTAGGGGACTTATACCCACATCGAGGTTTACCCCGGTTAGTGGAAAACGGAGAGGCTCAACAAGTCAAGACCGGACCAAACGATCATAACGAATCGTGTCCCATTCAACATTTGCTACGGCAAAATTAAGGCCCGGCCACCGGCCACAGCCTCCGATGTAAGGACCAAACGATCATAATGAATCGTGTCCCATTCAACATTTGCTACGGCAAAACTACGGCCCGGCCACCGGCCATAGCCTCTGATGCAAGGACCAAACGATCATAATGAATCGTGTCCCATTTTTCATTTATTACAACAAGGGAGAAGGAATTAAAATTCTCATATGTACAAACATTTTGCAAACACAAAGTCATCAAAGGCTGGTATAACAAAATCTTGGGTGTCTTTCTGTTAAAAGGACTTCGCCCCGATGGTAACCGCCGTATTCCGGCACTGCCCCACTCACATACTCTATATCGAGGATTGTGCCCGAAATTCGACAAAGGCGACAAGGTCACAATGACCCAAGCCAAAGCTCGGCAAATTCTCCCAAAACGGGGATTGCTACATCAAAAACTTTGCCAAGGTTGAAAAAATACCGACCCTGAAGAAAATGCCTATCGTAATTCGGAGACATCTGAACTTATGAAGCATCGGATAAGTCCCACGGGCACGGTGAATTAACGACTATGAGTCGACCTGTCCTAAAACGGACCAACGATCATGACCAAAATAATGGCAAACATTCAAAACGAAGAAATAAGAAGGTAACGACGAGCTGACAGGGCCACCGGTTTCGGAAGTTATCCACTCCGCGTTACTCCGATAGATCGGAGATCCGGGAAGTGTGGGGCTATCTGTATACGGTAAAAATCGGATGCGAGGCAAACCGGTGGAGCAAGGGGGCCGACTGATCTGCCTTCTTCGTCATTGGAACGACCAAGCCCGGTGACCCGAGCATTCGCGACTGTTGGTCCGAGTAGCCGTTGGTCCGTGTGCCGTTGGTCCGAGTAGCCGTTGGTCCGTGTGGCCGTTGGTCCGAGTAGCCGTTGGTCCGGGTGGCCGTTGCACGCGGGTCAAGCGCCAGTAACGTCCTGTCCTGGTCAACTACCCACCATGCGTGTGTCAGACGACGCCGTCAGTCTAATCCCACCAAATCCGTGCAGAGTTGTCCTTATTGCTATTATTTTATTAGCTCACATCATATGAGACCCATGGAGGTCACACTATAAATAGAGCACATCCCCCTCCTTTGTAGGGGCTGGCTCTCTCGGATCAACAACATTTTTGTACTAGAAGATATACACAAATCTCTCTGTCAATATTAGATTTTGGTCCGGAATCATTGTGTTCATCTCTATTACTTGTTCAAACAAATAATACTTATATGTTAGTAGATGTATAAATCCACAGTGGTCCTCCAAGCATCATCGTTTTCTTCACATCTTAACCATACGAATCTTGTATCCATCAAATATATCGAGATTTAAACACATATCCTATACCCGCGTACAAATTCAATTGATTTACCAAATTCGGGGTAAACAAAATATATCCTTAGGAATTTTTAGGACCCTTAGATGAACTAATCAAGACCGAGAACTTTTCAACAAAAAGCAAATTCAGGTCACAAATATGATTTTTGATTCAGAACAGGTACAGTACAGTACTTAATTCATGTGTTATCGAACTAAGAGAAATAGACAGCCCCAACAAAACAGCAATTCTCAACCATGTCAACAAAACATAACTAGTTGTTATGATTTGGCACGCTTATTAAAGAGCAAAAAATAAAATGACAATTTTAGTATATCATCCTTTGAATATAATAAATGTAATTTTTTGGGAAATGCATTGAGAAGTGATTATAGTAAATTAGGAACTAAGTGTTAAATTTTGTCTTGTTTTCTCTAATCTGGACAAGTAAAAGTGAACATCTATTTTTAGTTTAGAGGATAAGTAAAAATGGATGGAGGGAGTATTTTTTTTTTTTTTTAAAAAATCTTAAACTGATATATAATTTACTCCATCCGTTCCAATTTATATGATAAATTTTCTTTTTTAATCAGTCCCAAAAAATGACACATTTTTATATTTAGTAGTAATTTAACTTTAAACTTCTCATTAAATTCTTAATGATGTAATTTATAAATACACAAATCTCTATGATTTATTTTAGATCACAAGTTTTAAAAAAATTCATTTCATTCTTAAACTTTGTATCCTGTCAAATATTTCACAAAATATATTGCTAAGGAGGCAAACCTTATCATGTCCAACTGGATTTTCTTGAAAAGGTTGTATTGCTGGCCTAAAAATCTCTTCGTAGTCATTGATTATTCTCATTAATGTTGGATTTAGGAATGAAGAGTCACGCATTACACTGTATTATTAGCACATGACTGTACATACCCTCCCACCTACCTATAAGTACCAATGTATTTTCATGTCATTTTCCTTTTCCACTAATTAAAAGTGAATTTTAGTTGCCTACCTTTCAAACATGTCACGTTCTTTCCTTTTTTGCCATTGTCTATTAACATAGGAAGTGGTACTACAAACTACAAAGTTATAAACAAGCACAATCAATAATTATTTTTAAAAAAAAAGGAGGAAGGGATTGGATTCCAATTTCCTTAAGTTGGAATAAAAAGTTCATAAGTCAAGGCCTTGAATTCTACTAAATCCAAGCAAAGCTTAATCAGATCTTACACAACTCAAACATGATATGATTCTCTATAGTGAGTTAGGTATGCTTCTAAGTGGAGGAAAATCTGCCATTCTTTTCGGAGCCTAATTTGATTCCACATGTATAAACACATCCGTTTGTTAATTTTTACTTGTTTTAGTGAACAACTTCATATAAAAAAATACTGAGACATTTAGGAATTACAAACTACACATGAACTAATTAAATGAAATAGAGTTGTACCGTCTCGGAATAATTTTCTTACTAAATATATTAATTTGGTACAAACATTATGTACGGGTAATATCTCAACTTTGACAAAATACTATGTTCTTTAGGGAGATCATACTTAAGTGGCCATCTTTTCTCTAGTTTCAATTCTCCCTACCCTCATATTGTGATTGAGATTTAAAACAAATTTTTATTCCTCAAAATGGAAATGTGTACAAATTAACCAGAAGGAAATTTCACTCTTTTTTAATATTGCAATTTGGAAAGGATATGAAATTTGAACCTAGGGCCTGTTTGGAATGCCACCAAGGTAATTGGAATTGGATGTAATTAGGTGTAATTACACAGTTTGGCCTATTTGTTTGACCAAGTAATTACACAGTTAGGTGGGAATTGAGTGTAATTGACAGGGTGTAATTACACTCTCCAATTCTCAAGGGGGGGGGGGGGGGGGGGGCTGAGAATTGGGTGTAGTTATACCCTGTAATTATAGGGTTACTTTTTAGTTTGTTTATTATTTTACTTTAATTTATTTTGATTTTTAATTTATTTTATTTCTATTATTTTGATTATTTTGATTTTTAATATTTTTTATTTCTATTATTTTAATTTATTTTTTATTTTTAATTTTTTAAAATGTATTTTTCTTTTTATATTATTTATTTTTCATTTTCTTTCTTTTTATTCCCAACCTTTACTTCTTGGAATTAATGTAATTACTACCCTAGTAATTACATCAATTCCAATTACCAGGTGACTTTCCAAACAGGCCCCTAAGAAACCCTTAAATTGGGGCTACCTACCCTCCCAACATGTCACATGCATATTTTTTCCCTTTTTTTTCTTTTGCTTGTCTCTAGATTGATAATGTAATAGCTGTACAAAGTTATATGAAACACAACCAATAAGAGAATCTCATTGAACTCTCATTCCTTGATTTGAATTATTTTTTTTTAAAGGAAAAAAGTGGGAAAATTATAGGTTACTTGCCTTGCTATCCACTCTATCCAAACAAAGCTTTAAGTCATACACAACCAAACATTTATGATTAAATTATCGAGAGGTGCGGTGGATGATTGAGAGTGACTTATGAATTATTTTTTGCTCTTATAAGTGAAGAAATCCATAGACAAAGAGATCCACCATTGAGGAAATTAAAAAGTCAACGTAAAATTTGAAATTGTCATGTTCACGGTAACTAAGGTACCCATACGATGGAAAATGTAAATGCAAATAAATGTCCTATCTAAGGAAATAATAATCCCACACATTAACAGTTTTATCACCTTAAAACGTCGCCCATATATGAAGATAGTGAATTTGGAGCCTGTTTGGATGGGCTTATGTCTATAAGCTGTTTGCAGCTTATAAGCTAAAAAAAATTAATTGGGGTAGTCTAACTTATTTTTTTTGGCTTATAAGCTGTTTTCAACTTATAAGCTGCTTTAGATAAGCTAAGTCAAATGGGCTCACTTATTTTTTTGAGCTTATTTTAAGCACAAAATGACTTTAAGCTGGCCAGCCAAACACTAAAAAAAAACTGAAAACGACTTATAAGCAACTTATAAGCCAATCCAAACGGGCTCTTGACCACGCGAATTAATAAATTTAGAAATTGTTATAAAATAATAAAGCAAGCAAGAAGAATATTTCAGAGAAAGAGAGAAGAGAGGGGAATTCTTTATGTCTTCTTGTTAGGGATTGATTTACAATGAAGGGATTCTCTATATTTATAGGGGAAAAGTGACTTGATCCCAAAGTCACTAACCCTAATATTTCTCCTAAAGATAGACATCCACAATAATAAATAATATTTATAACACTCCCCCTTAGATGTCTATTTGATAGATAATGTGCCTCGTTAAAACCTTACTAGAAAAAACCCAGTGGGAAAAATCTAGTGAAGGAAAAAGAGTACACATTTCTAATAATACACTATTTTGTTGCCTCATTAAAAACCTTACCAAGAAAACTCAATTGGGACAAAATCTTGGCTAAGGGAAAAAGAGTACAACACATATTAACTCCCCCTGATGGGTACATCACTCCAAAACTTGAATCTTCGCATTCCAATCTTGTGCACCATCTTCTTGAAAGTTGTACTTTGCAAAGACTTGGTGAATAAATCAGTCATATTATCGCTCGAACAAATCTCTTGCACGTCGATATCACCATTCTTCTAGAGCTTGTGTGTGAAGATGTTATATCCCGTACTTTTTACATATTCGGAAAATTCAAAATAATTTTGACTTGTAAGAAATAAGACCATATTTTAATTTTATTTAATGTATATGTGTTGATCGTGAAATGTTGATGTGGAAATGTGGAAGAAGACCAAGGGCAAAATTGGAAATTTTGAAAATTAGTTTCGGGAATTACAAGTAAGACCCATAATTAATTGGGCTCAAATGAAATGAAAAAAATAATAATACAAAAGGCCCAATTCATTTAGGTGGTGGCCGGCCATGTGGAGGAAAAAAGGGGCCCAAGCCCATAAAATTTTAAAAGCCTTGTAATAAATAAAGAAAAGGGACCATTCATTCTCATTCTAGAACACTCAAAAAAAAAAAAAAAAAAAAAAAAGAGAGAGAGAGCAAGAACAAGAGAGGGGTTTCGGCCCCAAGGAGAAAGAAAGATTTTTTTTTTGAGGCCATCAATCTTTGATCCAAAATTATAGTTTTCTAGTATTTCTATTAAGTTCAAGACCCTCTTCAACGTGGTATAATTTTTGAGGCAAGAAAGTACTTTTTTTATCAAGTGAAGAATTTGAAGAAAAGGGTAAAGATTCTATCCTTTTTGTCTTGGAAGAAATTATATATATATATATATATATATATATATATATATATATATATATATATATATATATATATATATATATATATTGTAGTATATGGAAGTGAATGTAAAGTAGGAAATTTGTGCGTTGTGGGTATGTGTGTGTGGCCGTGTAGGGTGGTTGATGGAGAAGGATGAACAAATTTTATTTATTATGTTAATTGTGTTGTTGTGACCCTTGTGATGTAAATGGGATAGTTTATGTTGGCATGAAAATTTGGTTGTTATGTTGTTGTAGGAAATCATATGATTTTATTATGGTCTTATGTAATTATGGGAATGGAATTGCTAAAGTGTAAATGGTTGTTGTTGTTGATGAAATTGGAGGATAAAAATGTGTTGTGAATGTTCGTGTCGAAGATTGGATGTTTCGGGTGAGGTATGGTGTCATACCCCTTTTTAACCCGGGTTAAATTAGAAGTACGGCATATTGGGGATTCCTATTTTTTGTTTGTGTTTGTTTTAAGGAGTCGCCACCTAATTATTTATGGTGAATTAGGACACCTAAATTTATTAAAGTTATTTTAAAGTTAACTCTGTTTAAGGTCTGCGAAACTTAAGATTCTGGGTAAGGGTTCAATTAGTCTAAAGGGAAGGTATTAGGCACCCTTTAAGACCCATTAACAATGGTTAACCAACCGGACTTGCAATTGATTAGGCTAAGTGTAAATATAGTATTATAAAAAGAAAATAGTTTTATAAATATGACTAAAGTTATAGATAGATATATAGGATTATTGTTTGAAAAACAGGATTTGTAGAAGGTAATAAATTTATATAAAAAAAGTATTTCCGATGACATTTAAAAATATGACTTATACATGTTATTAAAGCTTTAAATGAAAGTATAATAGTATTGTTTAAAATAATACTTGTAGAGGAGATTCAACAAACGCGAATTTTAAGTAAAGATGATATTGCATGAGTAGTGTGATATAAAAATCTAGACTTTTTTTTTTTTTTTGTAAAATGGGATGTAAAATAAAAGGAGTGAATTTCTTTCTCTTTTTATTAATTCTTACTTAACCATATTCAACTAAAAAATGTGTAATTGAATAAATCTTGCAAATGTTTATAAAGTCTAATCGGATTCTTATTTTGTATGTTAGTGACGTTTTGGAATTATGAGATAGTAAGAATGAAAAATGATTCCTTTAACCCAAAATATGTAGTCATATTATTTGAAAATCAATTACTCGAATAAATGTTATAGATACTATAAATAGTTTAAAAAATAGAAGTGAATGCAATTTGTGGAATTAACTACCCATTACTAAACTAAAACCCTTAATGTCACTAAGGTTTATCTAAATTAACAAACAAAAATGTTAGTCATACATTAAATGCACACAAAAATAAAAATAGAGGAGTAGATATAATGTAAATGGGCTCAGCCCATTTTCTTGGACTGCTGTGGTCTGTTGACTGTTGATCTCGCGATTTTAAGTTCCTGCACTCAAAGAAAAATTCTTAGTTTGGGAGGGGGAAGTTGATTCGTGTTGACTCGAAGCTTGACGTTGTTGGCTGCTCCATTCGTCTTATTTGTTTGGATCTTGTGACCTCCGTTCAAACCTCGGTAGATGAACAGTAGTGAAAATGATTGAAAGAAAGTGTTTCATTTAAAAAGTGTATATGTAAGTGTATATATAAGGAAAGATATATATGTAAGTATATGTATATAAGGAAATATATATGTGTAAATATATGTATGTAAGTTGTAAAATATTTCTGCCAACTTCAGATTGTGACACTTCTAAAGTAATTGGTCTATAATACTTCCTATCTGGTAGCCTCAATCTTGTCGATGTCCAACCGTTCTTTTGTCTATATATATTTTCAAAATATGCCCCGGTTTTGGGTTCAGAAGGGTATGTTAAATTTATGTTGTGGTGTGACCGAACCTTGTATAGGTTGCCTACGCATCCCTCCAAGGGAATCAGGTCGGAACGTAGTTCGTAAGGTTCATAAAATATGGTTTGAGAATTTAATAAAGGGACCGAACCCGATGTGGATTGCCTACGTATCTCACCAAGGGAATCAGGTTAGCGTAGTTCTGTTGTGTAAATGGTAAAAGGTTTGTTGGTTTTCTATCTAAATATGACTAACCCGTATGTTGAAAGTCTACGAATCCCGCCAAAGGAATCAAGTCATGTGTAATTCTCCTTACATAAGGATTTATGTTATAATGCAACCGAACCCTATGTGAGCTGCCTACGTATCCCGCCACGGGAATCAGGTCAGCGTAGTTCGTACCGATTATTAAAGGAAAGCTTGCAAACTAGGATGTCTAACCTAATGTCGTACTTTGATCTCTTCTTGAATTGCTAGCTTTTAGGCTTATGTTATCACCTATTAGCTATTTCAATTTCTCGAGTGGAATCTTGTCTTGTCCCCTAGTTTTGTTGTTACTCTCTCGGGATGTATGTTGTCTATTCGTTCATTTTATGTCACAATCGTAAAGTTGACAGTTTTGATAAATAAAGTAGAAAATAGATGATTAAGGAGAATCAGAAATGCATTCATAGTTTTTGCAATTCAAACTTCCACAAGATGAAGCAAACCAAATAAAATTTTGGGTACGGTTCAAGCATCAATAAAAGAAAACAAATTCACTACATGTTCATGCTACCAAGACTCTCGGCGAATTGGGGACGGAGTACGAGTCCAATTCTTTAGAGTCTCCCCTGGTTCGGCACCTCGTGTGGTAGGTGTTTCGATGTTGTGAGTAGTTGTAGCAGTAATCTTCATGTGTGTTTGTCTTTGGATTGTTCACGGGAACGACAAAAGTTGATGACATGTCCCTTTCCGCACTGGACTCCTTCAAATCTTGGCACCTCCGTGAGCAGGCAAAGGATTGTTGACCACATTGGGCTTAGCTTCAGCGAGCTGGATTACTCCTTCCTTAATCAAGTCTTCGATTTTGTTTTTAAGTCCATATCAATCTTCAGTGGCGTGCCCAACAACTCCAGAGTGGTATGCACAGCGTTTGGAACCATCAAACCATTTTGGGATAGGTTCGGGAATTTTCCCTTCAATCGGTTGTATTATGCCTGCTGCTTTCATTCTTTCGAATAGTTGAGCCAAGGGTTCAGCGATCTGAGTGTAATTACGGGTGTTTTTGGTGTCAGGGCTTGGACGGGCTCTAGGTATAGTATGTGGCCGATTTTGGTAAGCTGGAGCTTGGTTGGGTTTATACGGACGTGGGTTTTGATGTGGAGACGCTCGGGGTTGGTAGTAGTTTGCTTGGGCGTTGTAGACAGGGTAAGGGGATAGTGGAGCTTGGTAGGGTTCAGGGTAGTGGTAAGGGTAGAAAGGTTGTTGTGGGTGGTTAAAGTATGGAACGACTTGGCTCGGCTCATGCCCTCGGGCGTTCATGACTGCAGCGACATCTTCTTTCTTCTTTTTAACCCCGTTGATAGAACCAGATTGAATAGCTTTGTTTATTGCTTGTAAAGCAATAAGATCCTGAATTTTCCCCGATTTGATTCCTTCTTCTAAGGCTTCTCCCATTCGGACAACTTCTGTGAATTTTTGTCCCATCATACCTATCATTTTCTCGTAAAATATGCCAGCCTGGCATTCAATGAAGGTAGCAGTCATTTCTCTATCATTCATCGGAGGTTGAACCCTGGCCGCTTCTGATCTCCAACGTAACGCATACTCGCGGAATGTCTCAGCTACTTTCTTGGTTAACTTAGTCATGTAGACTCTATCCGGCGTGATATCGGTGTTAAAACTGAACCTGTCCATAAAGTCTTGCGCCATGTCACTCCAACCACGCCATTTACGGACATCCTGTTGTGTATACCAAGTAAGTGCTTCGCCAGATAAGCTTCTTATGAAGAGTTTCATTCTTATGTTCTGGTCTCTACCTACTCTAACCAGTTTGTCACAATAAGCCCTTAAGTGTGTATGAGGGTCGCCTGTTCCATTGAATGTATCAAATTTCGGTGGTTTGTAGCCTACGGGTAATTCAACGTCAGGTTGAACACAGAGATCTTCGTATTCTACACTCTTGGTTCCCCTAGCAACTTGAAGGTTTCTCATTGCTTCTTTGAGACTGTGGATCTCTTTTAGCAATATGTTATCTGCCCCTGCCTTTGCATCCTTTTCCATTTCTTCGTATTGATCTACTTCGGGTTGGAACCTGACCGTTATTGGATTGGTAAAGGCTTGTGTTTCTGCGGCATATACCGGAGGAACGCATTGTGCATTAGGGGTGACAAAGTGTGCCTCGTGTATATGCTGGGTTGGATAAGTTTGGGCGATGGGAGTGATTTGGACCGGAGGTGATGTGTTATAAGTGGTGTTTGTAGGTGTTTGATTTGGTGGGTTTAGAGGAGTGGTTGTGGGTAGTGGATTAGTGTTGGTGGGCAAAGGAACATAGGGAGTGTGAACTAGCGATTGATTTGGTGGGTTGACGGGTGGTGGATTATGAGTAGCATAGGTAGTGTAAGTGGGTGGTTGATTTTGTGGAGGAGTATAGGCGGATGATAGATTTGGTGGATTTGCGGGGGTGATCGGAGGTAAGTCGTTGTTGGTAGATGCATTGTTTTGGGGAGGAAAATGCTCAGGAACTGGGGATTCGAGTGATGGGAAACGAGGTGGGTCTGGTGCAGTATTTCTAGGTTCAGGAGGTGAATTTTGGAGTGTGATGGATAAATTGGTCAAGTCCTTAACCCGATTTAGTTCTCCACGTAGATTCTCAATTTCTTGAGTCAGGCGGGCGATATGTTCATCATGTTGAATAGTAGTCCTGTGTTCAGAAATCTCGGGCTGATCGCTAGAGATCACGATGTTTTCCACACCAGTTGAAATAGATGCGGTTGGATCAGACATAATAACTTCTTTTCCTTGAATAGCCCAACTACGTCGCGGTAATGATGATGTCTTTGACCTTGTGAGGTAAGGATGGTCAGCCAGCTCGAGTGTCAACACGAATCAACTTTTTTTTTTTTTTTTGGAATAAGATAAAAGAAACATAAAGTATAAATTATGTTAGTCTCGTGAACATCTCTAGGTAAAGTCAAGATCACGTAAAGTCAAGTAAGACATGTAGCAAATAATTTATCAAATAAAGTCAAACAAGTTGTCAAACAAGCATATCAAACAATAACGCGTCCTAATATGCATGTGACCTCTTTGTGCCAGAGGTAGGCCTATCGTTTGTTTGAAGGGTAAAGTGTGTCATAATACGTCATCCCGTTGCTTTGATTAATTAAACAAATTCTATTTCCCCAAAATAAAGTACAAAAGTTGTGTAATATTTATTACATGTCAAATGAATACAACATAAAGTATTTCCTAATCTGAGTAAAGTAAATACAATATCTAAATTTCAGCTCCGTTTTGTGATGTCATTGATCTTCATCATTCATTGTACTCCAATGCAAATCCATACCTGTCACAGAAACGTTAGTCATTCCCTCTCTTCTAAAGTTTAATTAACTAGAGCAAATAGTCAATATTTAGGCACAATTATCCTTCAAACATGCACATAAAGTATGATTGGTGTCACTCGGGGTCGTGAACCCGCTTGGACGTTTGGGTAAAGTCGTCTAATGGGTTTAATACACCAAGGGTATTAAACCTCCTAGGTCATAAAATGTATGCTCTTAATAAAGGGTGTTGGTTTAGCTCTATCTTAAGCTGACTAAGAGTTGACTTCCTATGACACAAGGTTCCCCCAAGCGGACAACTTGGGAGTGGAAAGTCCGTGGCCGTCGACTGCACCGCCGATCGACTAAATCCACAAGATCGATCCAACTAAAAGGTAATTTAATAGTGAACGGGCGCGAACCGCGAAGCCGTTTTGAGTGTGTGAATATGTGTGAGTTTTCCAGGAGTGGAAGAAATATGAACGGAATGACAGTTTATCAAAGCAGTAACACATAAACAGTTTATATCAAACAAACAGTTTATATCAAGCAAACAATTAATAGCATGTAAAAACAGTTAACAAACAAATAAAGTAATTAAAATAAGCACACAAAACCTATTTAAACTAAGTCCGTTATGGTTAGAACCTAAGTAATTCCCCAGCGGAGTCGCCAAGCTGTCATACCCCTTTTTAACCCGGGTTAAATTAGAAGTACGACATATTGGGGATTCCTATTTTTTGTTTGTGTTTGTTTTAAGGAGTCGCCACCTAATTATTTATGGTGAATTAGGACACCTAAATTTATTAAAGTTATTTTAAAGTTAACTCTGTTTAAGGTCTGCGAAACTTAAGATTTTAGGTAAGGGTTCAATTAGTCTAAAGGGAAGGTATTAGGCATCCTTTAAGACCCATTAACAATGGTTAACCGACCGGAATTAGGTGAATTAATCAGGCTAAGTGTAGATGTAATATTTTATAATATTTAAGAAAATATCTTGCAAGTATTGCTAAAGTTATAGATAGAAATAGAATGTTATTTAAAGTAAAAACTTGTATAAAAATAGTGATTTAATAAAAAAGGAGTTTGATTATAAATAAATTACTCATACGTGTTCTGAATATTAAATTACTCCAACTAGTAAATTAAAATGTATTTGTAAAGTTATTGCAAGATTAATGTTTTAACAAATGTGTATTTCAAATGTTCTAAGATAAAAGAGTAAATCTTGATTCTTTTAGCTCGATGTGGTCGTGCCAATTTGAAAAAAATCAATTATTCCAATTAAATGTTATATATACTATTGAATAGTTTTAAAAATAGAAGTGAATGTAATTTGTGAAATTGACTACCCATTACTAAACTAAAACCCTTAATGTTACTTAAAGTTCATCTAAATTAGCAAACAAAATGTTAATCATACAATACACGTTAAATGCACATAAAAAAAAATAGAGGAATAAGAATGATGCAAATGGGCTCAGCCCATTAAAGAATACTGTTGTCCGCTACTGTTGCTGTTCACATTTATTGGGATTTGGCCCAAATTTTATTTCCTTGTTTGGCTGTAGGTTGGCTGACTTGAAAGAGAAATTGCGTTAGGTTTTTAGCCCAACACCGAATGCGGGAGATGACGGGTCGCTTGGACTCGTGTGCGATAGTCATGCATAATAACGAAAGAAAAAGAATTAGTATCTAATCAATGAATAAAGTTAAACATGTAGAACATAAACTCAAAAAAAAAAGATCAGTAGATTGTGTGTGTTCTGTGTATATTTAAGTATATCTCGTGTATACATATTCATAAGGATGTATAGAAGGTTAACACCAGGGAAGGTTTAAACTTATACCAATGAGACCCTATTGCATTTATCTATTGTGTACATCTTTCTCCATTTGCACACTACTATCAAACACTGCTACTATACAGTGAATAAAAACACTTAACATACAGAATCATAAGAGAATGGACAAGGTAAGACTTATATTGGATTCTGACAAATAGCCATAGAAGCAACTAGTATAGCACACATTTAGAAGACATGTTTTTGCAACTATATTAATCCAGAGTCCCATACTCCAATAAGTACCTAACAAAGTTCCTAAAGATCACAACAAATAAGCAAATATCACCATGCTATAATAACATCTATTATAAGTAAACAAATAAGGTGGGTTTCAAAGAACTCAAAATCAGTTTAAACCAGACAGAGAGAGAACCAGATAGTATATGTTTATACAGAGCCATGCTAGGCAAAACAGACAACAAGAAGAGGCACAAACTCATACAGATTTTCATTACTCAAAAGTAGACAGTTTGGAGGTGATAAGACCAGATTCCATGCGGTTTGGGAGACATGTATGACAGTTATTTAACCTTTGCATAGAGTGTAGGCAAGTTCAAGAAGCAAATAAGCTCAGGATTAAGAGCAAGCAAGCAAGTAGTATTATCTATAGAAATAGGACATGAATATCATGCTTGGACTTAGACACTTAGCAGGCCACAGTGGAGCTAAAAAAAAAACAAGTGACAAACAAAAAGCAAACTCAGAAATTGCGGCTATGATAAGTTCAAGACAAGGGCATCCTATCAATACTTAAGTCTTGGCAGCAAACAAACTCCCAGGTAGATTCACACTAAACAGTCAAGCCTCAGTCAACACAAACTAAAACAAATAGCTTTATTATGCAAAATTCATACTGCCAGGCTCACATATTATGCATAATAACTATAAGAATGATGGGTAGTGACCTTAGTAACCATACATTGGTCACGAATTCATTGCAACCAGAGGATAAAATTAAGCAATGGTAGCATAGACCAATCAAGTAAAGTAAATTAACACATCGCAGAGTGTGATAAGCATAGATAGAGGGGTAAATCAACTAAACAAGCAGGCTGGTTTAAACATGGAAGGTTTACATGTTTTTTTTAAACGCACTGATTAAACATGTTGAGAGTAGAGTAACATTTAAATAAGTCCTTTTCACACACAGAACTTTGAAATGAGTCATGTGACAGTTAGCATGTGTCCAGACAGTTAACCCAAATAACTACGACAATCAAGTTTTAAATTAACACCAAACACTTATGCCTTTGAAGGCCAAACCATATAATCTGAAAAAAAAAAGAAAAAAACAATCACACCAACTCATTTGAACAGATAAAAGCACATCATTATCTCTTAACATCAACCAGATTCTATCTTTTAACAAACACAATCACGATAATGCAAGCTGGGGAAACCACAACTAAACAGACAGACGACTATCCTCTAGCATTAATCGAATTCGACTTAAACCATGCAGTAATGACGTAGTAAGCTAACCTAAGTCTCAAACTAACCATTCCACATTAATCTTATCAGCTTAAACAAAACAGCCACGACTTTGTAGACAAAATAAAATCAACAACCAATATCGACATGTCGTATAATCATTTCGTCCTATCTCAAACCAAATAAATTACATTCATGACCGAATACGTTATTTAGAACAAATAGAGCAAAGAGGAATAATGCCGATCTGCTTTAATTATATACATAATATACCTAAGATATACATACCATGGTGTGTATATCAGATGTATATCGAATGTATACATTCTTCTTACCTTGATAACCCACTGTATATCCTATGTATATTCGACTTTTAAATAAGTTCTAAGTCCTGTAAATTCCATCTAATCATCCCGACTACAACAGACATCTTTCAAATTTCATCTTTTAGCGATTAATATCCTATCCTAACAGCTCCCAAACATTGAACAAGCGATACAACAACAAAGAAAATATATAACTACTCAAGACGGCAGAATAACTTAAATTCTTAAAACGAGCATAAATTAAAGACGATAAGCGATGAACGTGTCGAAGTTTACCTTTTTTGTGCGCAGTGAAGTGGGTGTCGACGTCTCGAATCTACGCTCGAATTTTAAAGTAACAACAGAAGGAATAATCCACTTAATCCTTCAGAGTATTTCCAGGGATAGTAAAAAATGTGAATATTTTAGAAAGGATTCAGGCGTCTGAAAATGATTCCGAAAACAGAATGGAATTTTAACACATCTCCGATTTAGAATAGCAGTAGGGATACAGAAAGAATGTTGAATATAGCAAAGTCTTCGGTCGTCCCCCTTTCAATTGAGTAATTCTTCATTATTTATAGAGTTGAGAATGAAGAGGAGCGTATGAGAGAGAGGAAGCGGGGAACAGGCGTGGTGGGAGTGTCAGGGAAGATGGCAGAGGCGTGGGTGTGGGGAGAACGTGAGGAGAGAGACGAAGGCGTGGGGGGACAAGGAGATGTAGAAGTGCAGAGAGAGAACGTGGGTGTGGGAGAATGGAGATGACGATGAAGGAAGGAGAAAGGGAGGCGGGTGAGATGGAGGAGAAATTAGGGCAAAGGGAAAGGGAAAAGGGAGAGAGGACAGAGGAGGCGGAGAAGATGAGAGGAAAGAAAGAGGGAGATAAATTAGGTTAAAGGGGAAGGAGAAACGGGTTGGACCGGGTCGAGCGTTGGGCTGGACCGGATATTGGATTAAAATAGTGGGCTGTGGAATAAAATTTTGGGCTGATTATTGTATTTGTATTTTGGGCCATTAATTTGGCTGAAAATTGTTGATCCTTCCTCCTCTATTTAATTATTTTTGGGCTTCTAATTTAATAACTGGTACAATATATATTATGTAAAGATAATAAATAATTAGTATGTAGAAAAATAAATATTTTGCAAAGTGTTGTCTTGTAATTAATTTAACGGTTCCAAACCCGAAAATGAAACGATGACGAACATTCAATTTGTGATAAAGTAATGCTTGTAATGTTGAAGATAAAAGTAGTGATATTAATAGTAGTAGCAATAAAATATTGTAAAAAATAAAGTATTTAGTTCGTCAGTAAATTTAGAAAACCGAGTAAGTTAAATAAAAGAGGGACAAAATTGGGTGTCAACATATGGTTTTTGTGGGATTGTCGGAATGTGGTGTAGATTGTTTGAAATGTCCTTGAATTATGTTTGAATAATCTTGAGCTAGGAAATGAATATTTAAATGGTGATATTGGCTTGAAAAGACGTAGTCGAATTGAATATGATACGCTATGTAGAGAAGAAAGTCATTATTGTTAGAATGCGTTTAAATTGATTCTTGATGACTATTATTATGGTTGTTGGTATTGTTGGTATGGTTGTTGATGAATTTGGCTGAGTTAAATTCTCGGGGATGTTGAATTTACAGGGGAGATGCTGCCGAAATTTCTGTAGACAAGTACTAGTTAGAATTAAAAATCTAAGTACTTGTAGCTAATATTTGGTAATTGATAATATTATTGTAGATATTGGAGAGCCCGAGACTTGATTCGGGACTGAACTAGCGAGCGATTGAGGTATGTAAAGCCTACCGTTCCTTCTTTTTGGCATGATCCTTTTTGGAATAAACAAAAATGTATATGTATGCTTATAAAGAAATTCCTACTCCTAGATGCCACTAGGATGGCTAACATCTTTGACTTCCATAAGCTATTCCAAATGGCTTGATACATATTCGTGATATTCGAAGTTCTAGTCGATACGTTTCCGGATGTTGTTCGAAAAATATTTGATATGGCTAAAGTTTTGGATATATATATTTTGATACGTACATATGATCTTGAAGGCTCTATTTGATTTGTTCCATAGTGGTAGTTGGAAGCCCCCTAATATGAATGTTACTTAAATTTCCAAAAAGTGCTTCTGAAATGCTTTTAAAAAGTTTTGTACTTCAAAAGTTTGTAACTTTTGTATACTAACTCCGATTGACCCGAAACTGATTTCTGAGCCTTCAGATGTCGTACATATATTTGTTCATTGAGTTTTGAAAATAATTTATTTATTTATATGCATATGGTTTCTGCACTACTCCGCTCGTGCCTACTACTATGACATCGTTCGCCGGTTCCCGGGCCGGTTATTTGATCGTGCGCACTATGTTCTATTCGGCAGTATGATGTGTTACGGTGCCCGAGACCTCGCGATAGGGCCAGGTACCGCTTATATACGGCGTTATTATGTGATATGGCATATGATATGTTCTGATGTTCTGATATGATATGATGATATGATATGTTCGGGGATTGTACGGAGATTTGAAACATTCTGGAGTATGATGTGTTGTGGCGCCGGTGTCGGAGTGGCGACCACGTTCCTGAGCCTTATGCATGATTTTTATTTGCATTACGTATGTTTTTTTAAAACAGGTTTGATATACTGATTTTGTAACCGCTTCCATACTCCTTATTTCAGTTCTGATCTAGATTACTATACTTCCTACTTTACATACTCAGTACATATTTCGTACTAACCCCCTTTCTTCGGAGGCTGCGTTTCATGCCCGCAGGTACAGACATTCGTTTTGGTGATCCTCCAGTATAGGATACATATTCTGCCACTTGGAGTACTCCTTTTGATCCGGAGCTCATATTTTTGGTACATATCTTCTGTTATACACGTTCTTTATATGTATGGCTATTTGGGTACGGCGGGGCCCTGTCCTGTCATATGTTTCTGTTATGTTTTGTAGAGGCCTGTAGTCATATATGTGGGTTATGGGTCATGTTTGCCCGTTTTTGTTTATGATCTGTGCCTTAAGCGGTCCCAGTTGCTGTTATGGCCAAAACGGCCCATATGTTTGTAAATCTGGGCGATGTGTATTCCGCCAGCCTACCGGATTTGATATGATATTTCTGTACGGGCAACCGCTTAAGATGACATTTGTTCTTAGTATCTGTTTGAAATAACGTATGTTAAGTCTGAACAAATCTTTGATATGTCGATCTGGTACGTAAGTCAGTTTGGGTGTCCAAATAGGGCACCAGTCGCGGCCCACGGGGCTGGGTCGTGACAGAAGAACAACTTTTGTGAAATAAGCTTTATCCTTTTATGAATGCACTATTTAGTTGGGCTATGTATGTTGCTACATCTTCAGTCTTTGGATAAAGTTGTATCAACATATAATATTGTTGAAATCACTCCAAGTGCATTCCTGAATTGCTTTATAAATAAATGTTATCTTTATATGATTTGACTGTCATATAGAACAACATCGTATGACTGTAATCCCTCAAAGTCATAGCAAAATATATAAATGGATCAATTGCATAAAGATATAGCACTTCAGGGCCAACGAGTTCTGCAAGTTTCTCATTTCAACTTCTTTTGATAGATAATCTATTTCTTTTGAAAACTCTTCAAGAGTTTCAATGATATTCAAGTAATCAACGTGCACCAACAATATGACAGATTTTGATTTTCACAAAGACATAAGGATAAATAGAGTCATTTGTGCCCTTAGTCAGTAAATATTCATTAAGGTGATAAAATCGCGTTCACCTTTCTTAACTTAATTCATATAAGAATTATGAACAAATTTCTACAACTTGTATATGTTTCAGGCATTTAAAATTCTTCAGGAATTTTCATATAATTTTGTCAAGTTATTCATATAGGCTGCGACAACATCTATTTCTATTTGAATATGTGACATCTTCTGGTGTCTGGACAGCAGGTCCAATAAGCTTTACGCTTATCAAAATGCGTCATTTCACTTGATAATAATTTCTACGTTAGCATGTTTTAATAGACGTAGAATTTAGATCCTCACAATCTTTTACAATATTGCGCTATATTGTACCAAAGATATCGTAAACGATATATCATTTATATCGGTTCGCAATGTGACATAACTTCTTGAGATCTCATCATTTCAATTATTTTTAGGTGACTAACCTCTCATGAGGTTTCATGAAGTTTTATGTTGTAGGCTCTTCAAGAGCACACTGGCTCCTTATAATGATCATTGTCTCCTTATAATGATCATTGATCATTTTCCTCCTCTTTCTTTTCAATGATTATTGCATTTGAAACCGATTAGTCTACCACGCTTCATCAATGTTGTAGACTCTGCCCTTCAAGGACATGAATTTAATAAGAGCATTTTGCAGCTGAAATTAGAAATTAATTTTGGGTCAGCAAGTGCTTCTAGCATTTGAGTTGAATTATCTTTTGAATGAGGATCATACTAATGATAATTCATAACATATTTCTCAGCTGCTTCTTCTCTCCCCCTTATGTTAGAAAAACTAATATATATCCCATCTTCTTTAGGGGAATCCATCTTTGTGCATCACAGTAGATTAATTAATCATGTACCACACATAAAAAACTATTAGATGGAAATATTTGGTTCCTAACCCTGAACCAATTGTGAGGGGAGAATTTATCATAATTTATTGGTCTGAAGCATACAAGTGATGTTGTATACAATACATCGTATCTTAGACCAGCACATGAAGCTTTGTTCTCATAAGCAATGGTTTAGCTATTTATCGGAGACATTCAACGCCAAACCAGCTTTGATATAAACCAACATTAACATGATGAATTATCTTGATTACATAATCTGAAAATTGTGCTCTCAACTCAATTATTTTGAGTAAGTGACTTTGCATATGTCAAACTGCGGGTTGAAAACTGCGGGTTGACAATAAACACACATGTGACCGTCTTATGGATGCATCTATTTAAGACATCACATAATAGGTGAACGGGCCCATATTCACCTTTTATATTTTTTCAGAATTTAGGGAACTCAATCCCAACTTTAGCCAGTATAATCAACTTATCATGAGAACAAGCAACAATAATAAATTCTTGAAGAATCTTCTAGTTCTTCAATATATGTCAAATACTCAATCTGCACATCATATTTGAATCGGGATCAAATCGCTCATGCCGAATAATAAAATTATAATACTAGTAAACTTCAGGTTTACCATACAATGTGATATATGTTTTAGTAAACTTCTGGTTTACAATGACATGAATTATTTTTTGTACCAATGAACTTCTGGTTTACCATGTGATTCATCGTGCTTATATTTGTTTAATACAATTTGGAGAATAAAGAGGGTAACCATTCATATACATATTTCTTACCCACTATAATTTTCAAGATATTTAATCCTCCAATCATTTATAGCTTTAATATGATAGCCATTTACTTTAGTAAACTTCAGGTTTACTACTTGAGTTTCAATCATAAGAACTTTGTATATTACAATTTACAACGAATGACATAATACTATATAAGCTCTTCAGGAGCCTTTAATTTATTCTCCATAATCACATATATTGGACAATACTGGTGCCATGATCTTCTAGCTCTTCTGGAGCACTTAATTAATTTTGTACGATCAAATATTACTTAGACACTGCAAGTGTCGTGAAAGAAAATTTGATTAGATCTTTCCGATGTCATATAAAAAAATTAGTAAATGAATTTACATTTAAAGATAATAAATTCATAAATGATGAAAAGTAAACATTATGTTCTAAGCTTTAGTTTTTCAAACATCTCCTTCAGGAAGATTCGCTATTAATGTATGAATATTTTGTATCTTAGTAGTGACTACATAAATATTACATCCTTGGTCAAGAAAAATGTCACACCCCAGTCCTGATAGGGCATGATGGGAACCCGACCCTTTACTTAGAGCCGAGCAAACCCGCTGGTTCTCGTTATATTTACAATCTCACTGGACTCTTCAATCACGAAATGAAATGCATAATGAAAGATTTTCAAAAAAAAAAAAACATTCTTTTCGTCTTTCTCAAATTAAGTAAAATCTGTAATCATATGAAATTTGTAACATAACGCATAAAGATACATCAGCTTGCAGAGCCGCTTGCAAGACTGACATGTTATATACGTGACTCTGTCTGCAAAGTCTCTAACATAAATCAATATACCATAACAGAGATACTCTAACTCGGCAACACTCCCGAAGGAAATGGAGCTCGCTAATCCAGCTGAAACATCTTCTAGCAATATCCTCTATTCATCTGTATACACCTGCGTGGCATGAAACGCAGCGTCCACAAGAAGGGACGTCAGTATGAATAATGTATTGAGTATGTAAGGCATGAGTAACAAAATAACATAATTATGAAAAGTAACAAGGAATAAGAGAGATAACCTATACATCTGAATGCCTCGTAAGGCGTATGTCATCATGCTTAGCTTTTAAAAAAAACATTTCTATACATTTACATTGTACCATGCCCGACCATTAAGGCTCAGTGTCATATATAGTATCATGCCCGGCCATTAAGGCTCGGTGTTATCATCATTAGTCCACGTCCGGGGCAATATCATAACATGCCCACTGCAGTGGTGTGCACATCTACGTGCCATGCCCGGCCGACTATAGCGTGACGCGGTGTGAGAAAATACATACATATATATAAAGCATGCATGAGAGCCAAATAAAAGCTATAAGTACATCGGAGTGACGTAAGGTCGGTAACCTCCGATTATATTATGGAATAATTATCGTCTCTTTGTCTCACCTTGAAGGAACAATTATTATAAAGTGAGACACCCAACAATGAATAAAATTAAGAAAGGTCAAAAGATAGCTCAATATTCTCATATCGTCATTGAAATCATAAACTTGGAACCTTTGAACATAAAATCGTTCTCGTCATAGTCATCATAATAATATAAAGCTCATGTACATGGAAATCTCTATGGATAAAAATTATCTCATAATAACATGAAATCCGTATGCCTTGGAACTTGGATAAATAAATCTCTCATAATCATCATCATGGTTATCATAAAAAGAATTATTTATCTCTACCATCATAAAAAACTTTAAGAGTCATGAATCTTTAACATTCTTGGAAATGAAAGTTTTTATGGAATTCATGCATGGTTTGGTAGGAAAAGAATCATGCCTTTAGAAACTCAATAACATCATAAGGATCACGAAATTCGTGGCTGAAGCAATGATATTATGGTGCGACACAAAGGTTTATAACGACAGGATCATGCCTTTAGAAAGAAGGGGACTAGCCTTAACATACCTGGAAGACAATTTCCCGACTTCCAACTTACTTCTTGTCTTGCAATTCACTTAAGATCATTCGTAGCCTTGTAATCTACATATACAACCATTCATACTATTATTAGAATCATCATCATACGCTCAATCCATAAATCTACAACATCAACACAACAAACTATAACTTCTATTCTTGCAAATATTCCTTAATCAAAGTTGATAAAGAGAGAGATTCAATGATTCATACCTTATATTTGCTAAAGTAGCAAGATATTAAATATTTACTTGTTACCAAGCTACTCCAACACAACAATGAAATCATAATCGCGTTTACGCGTTGTCCAGACCTCGATTGATATTCCGTAGCTCGAATTTCACTCAAAATCCTCACTTTTAGGTGGCATAAGAGCCCTCTCCTTTGTTGAATTTTCTGGAATTTTATGGAGAGTTTTGATGAAATAAAATGGTGTTTTAACCCCTTTTTATAGTGGCTATGTCGGCAGCACTGTAGCGGTACTTGTCGCGGTACTGTAGCAGCCCTATTTCTGCTTTGCCATCTCAGTTTGTAACGTCTATAATTCTCTACTCCGATGTCCTATTGATGTGCAGTTTGTTGAATTAGAAACCAAACTCGACGAAATTCATATTAGGCTTTTGAAACACTTTAAAACTCCTAATATACTAGGAGATATGCCCCTCCGAAGTTGACTAAAAACAATCTGCTCAACATTTCTCAAATTTTCGTCAAACTTATTTTCTTTAATTTGCTTGATCTTGAAATCTTCTGAAACTCTCCACACATGATATTTAACATTTATTATACTTAATAATGGCCATGTGCTTGTGTTCCAAAATTGAGGTAGACTTCGCTTGAAATAGATGTCAATGTTCTTACCTGTATTTGTCGGTATTTACTTTACTTACTTGCCGTATTACTTGCTCATTTAAAACTGAACTTATCCGAATTATGCAGTTTATCCTTCCTCTTTGTAGCCAAAATTTACGCCTGTACTCAAGGTCATCCATTTTCTTGTTATTTGTCTACCGACTAACTCTCCATGCTTTATCGCTTTCATTGTATCTTTAGCCTTCGTTGTTTATATTCTTGTATCCCCTTTCATCCCGGGCTTACCACATACTTTTATCCAATTTTGATCTCATCTTCTTTTTATTCAAAATTCTTGTTCTCTTCGATCTCCATGTATCTTTCTTACGTTTCACAAATGTCCCAAGCCTTTATCTCCTTGGAGTTGACTTATTCTTATTCTTACTTCCTTAAAGATAACCTCAAGGCTGATCACATTTAGCATCCTTTGCTTTTTATATCAGTCAAATTAATCTTTGCGATACTTTATCTTTCAACTAGCTTAACACCGAAATGTCTCGCTTAATTTCTCTTTTCTTCAATTGGACTTTTGGACTTGGCTAATTAACGACAATTCTTGTGCTTATATAGAAAACATCTCAAACCTCCTCTTTTAATGATTCATTTCCTTCAATTTACGCTTAAAGTTTTTGATCCTTAGTTAGGCTAATAAATTAGGGGTGAATTCTGAAGTTTGTCGAAAAATACCCAAGATTCTTAGTCATGCAACGAATTTGGATCTTTTCATTCTTTATTTTGTCTATAACCTTCATTTCTTCCCTTTGCAATAAGATCCATCATGTTGCTTGTTCTACGAGGTTTCATCACCCGATTGATCTAATCTCACGCAATATCCTTTAATCACTTCCTTTGGGTTTCCCCTTCTACTTTTAACCTTTGCCCGATTATCACTTAATAAGGCTTTCCCATAGTTTGACAGAATTATCTGTCATTTCACTTTACCAATCAAGCGGATCTCTTAATTCCTTAAATGTCCATCTCCTTTATTTATGTCCTTGAATTCTTTTCCTGCAATCTTATCTTCACGACTTCACCTTCCATTGATTTAGTCCCTCCTATTTCGCAGCCCTCTTTTTCTCTACTAGTGGGCAACTTTCTTATTTAGCCGCAGAACTTTTCCTTGCTTGCTTCTCTAGTGCTACTTTAGATTATGCTCTTAGTATTAATCAATCTTATATACATATCATTCCATCTCCTTTTTAACGCTTTTGTCGAGCTTCTTAATTCCCTTCAATGTCATCATGGTTCCACCTACGGTAGCGCCCAGATGGCTTGCAATAACATTTCTTTGCTAATGGCTTATTATTCTCATTAACTACTTTACCTCAGATTACTCATCCAATGCGTCAAAAATACATAGCCAAGAGATATATATTCAAATGGGACTCCATTCGACCTATACAACAATCCTCAGCACCATTCCTTATACACTTGTATACAATAGTTTCTTATCATCGTTGTTATCCCTCATTACAAAATTATACTCACAACATACTAATGATCGTATCTCAAAGTAATTTACTATTCAAAATATCTCCAGATCTATGTTTGAATCTTTCCTCCAATTTTTTCTCCTCTAATCTTAACATCATTACAAAATAACTCATAAGCCGGAGACTAAAATAAAATCTTACTTAATCACAACTTCCTTTCAATACGAGTGTTCTTCCCTCCTTAAGTCCTTGGCTCTCCTATACTAGCAGCTAATCCATTCTTCTTCAAATATTTATCGTCGTCCCCACACCATTTTACTAGCCATTTCATCAGGATGATTATTTATATAGTCCTGTTATATATACTCTCACGATTTAATATAAGCGGTGACTTATGATTTCACGACGCAAGAGATATTTTCTAGTTTCATGTACTACTGTTGTCATGCTATTCATAGGCATACTGTCTTTCTTTATTTTAACGATCATTGAAATTCCTATAAATATTCCTCTTTTAAAATTCTCACCTCTTACAGCACTACAATTTCTCTTTACTAATCACAACTGTCCCTGATACTTATCCTTGGTCACTTGTATGCCTTCTTACTTCTTTTTCTGTTACCCTTTTGGGGTACATTTGCTGCATATTTACTTGTAACAAAATTTTCTCTGGTACGAGCGATTCGAATCACAGTCCGGGACACCACGTATTGCATTGACAAAAATTATTTCCTTTGATTTGCTAAACCTTCATTATCTTGTCATGCCTCCTTTCCCCTGTCTGTCTCATAATATACTTGCATTTAGTCCATTTCCACTTTTCTTTAGCACATTCTTGCTATATTAGTTCATCTCGAATTTTGAATCCTTCAAACCAGTACATTTCCTTCTTCTGTACTAGGGAATATTCTAATTCTCCTAAGAATGTCCTCATATACCAGAAACATTCGAGTATTGACGGTTTTTGGTAGTTAATTGGCCGAGCCTAGCGATCCTTCAACTCCTCTAGTCCATATAATGCAAGAGTTACTATCATCGCATGGTTTGACTTATTTCTCTTTTGCTAATTGAATTCTTATATCAAGTCAAATGTCCACACATATTGGACACAACTCTAACCACTTCCTTCCTTTATGCCTAATAGTCCCCTAGGTTAATGAATCAATGGTGACATTAGAATTCATTAGGCTCCTTATATAATGCCTGACTATACCATGCTCCTTCAGCGGTGGAATCGTGCATTACATTTATTCATACGTATATACCATTATTGGTCTGGACTGAAAAAACTATGCAGGATTCCTCTTTTCTTCCGCGATGCGGAAGGAAAGCACAACGTTCTGAGACCTTCCGCTTTCCTTTCGCGATGCGGACGGAAAGCACAATGTCCTGAGGCCATCTGATCAGGACTCCGCTTTCTTTCCGCATCGCAATGTTCTGAGGCTAATTTTTGAATGAGAAGTCAATAATATGATCTTGGCCTTTCGGAGTGACATGAGATCGATAGTATCCGAATAGCTTATGGAATTCGTATCGAGTCCAAAGGAGTAATTGACGACGAGTAAAATAATATTTCCAAGAATCAATCTAATAACAAGACATTAAGATTTGATATACAAAGCATCAGAATGAAGTGTATTTATTACGCAACGCTCATGTCCATGTTCTAGTTGAGTTCGTGCCAAAGAAAGAAGGAAACGAACACCTTACATCGAAGCTCGCCCTTCGCCCGAGCCTACATATCGAGAAATATATCATTAATCATACTTTCATCACATTTCCATCAACTTATAAGTACTCGTAGACATCCTTTCCCAGTACCCTTGAGATTTCTCTTACTCTTGGTTCTCGATTCTGAGTTGGTTTATATCATACTAGTAAAAGGCGATACTTTCTCTCATATTCTCGCGATTCTTCCTTTTCTTAATTTAGCTCATAGTGTCCCATGGTTTCTCTTAACTGATTGTTTGTATCATAATCATGCGTCATAGTCCATTCTAATGTCCCGCCGATTCTTGTTCTCATCTTGCAATTTTAGTAAAATACACCTTTTTCTTTCTTCCTTCGTTTATCTCTTGTTTCCCTTTATGATAGCATAGCTTGCTCGTATGTGTGTTTATTTCTCGTATATTCGTCTTGTTTCCTTTATAATCGTATCTCTATCCCAAGTCCACTGTTGTATGCCATCACTGTCTGCCCTTGGCCAACCTTATTAATTTATTAAACTTCCTCTCATAGTCGCCAATCACATAACTTCCTTTAATCAATTCATAACCGCACTTTCTCGTAGTTCTGTCCTGGAGGTCCTCCTAGATTCCCGTTGCTCTTATAGTCCTCTTTTCCCGTTTGCCACTTAATAGTATCTACTTAGCAGTTTGCAGAACATTCCACTATGAGTACAAACCCATCTTGATCTCGTATATATATACTTCAAGGGTGAAACTTTCCCGTACTCGTTAACTTCCTTCCCATATCAATATCTCTTTGTTATCACTTACTAACCAATCGAATCTATAAATAGTAATACTATATTTGAGTTTCTAATGTCAACTTTCTTTATGTTTCCAATATATCCCAATCCGTCGAAATCTCGGATGCAACTCATCCCAGTTTCTTAGCTACTGATCATTTTTCCCACCAGGATTCCTCTCTTAAATTAAATTAAGATCATTCTAAAACTTCTCTTTGAAAGAGTCCCATAATTGTTCCTTCAATCATGACTTACCAAACGACTGAGGGCTTTTACTCTTTCTCTATAAACATGCAAACAATTCAATTTGCAAACATTTCGACAGAGTTTCCTCTATAATTCTTACTACCTCATTCCTGCACACAACCCAGAAAATACATCCAATGCCCCACCGAGCAATCACAAATACCATAATATCTTGCTCAAGTTCTTATATCAACATCTATCCATATTAACAAAACAGGAAACATACCTTTCGAATGAACAACTTCAATTCGAAGAAATTTCCTTGTAGCGACATAATCAACTGCTTATCCATGATCAAAACATTTGGCTAGGATAAAGGACGTCATATCCTATGATTTTTAGCTCTATGGCACGATCTAAGATAAGAAAGAAAGGTCAATGGTTCCTAAATGCCCTGCAGCCTCTCGTTTATAAGCGTGGCGCGCTTCACACCCATAAACAAGACTCTACTGGACACAACTTTGCAAACAACCACTAGGACGAACAGCTCTGATACCAATTTGTCACACCCTAGTCCTGATAGGGCATGATGGGCACCTGACCCTTTACTTAGAGCCGAGCGAACCCGCTGGTTCTCGTTATATTTACAATCTCACTTTACTCTTAATTCACGAAATGAAATGCATAATGAAAGCTTTTAAAAAAAAACATTCTTTTCGTCTTTCTCAAATCAAGTAAAATCTGTAATCATATGAAATTTGTAACATAACGCATAAAGATAAATCGGCTTGCAGAGCCGCTTGCAAGACTGACATGCTATATACGTGACTCTGTCTGCAGAGTCTCTAACATAAATCAATATACCATAACATAGATACTCTGACTCGGCAAAACTCCGGAAGGAAATGGAGCTCGCCAATCCAGCTAAAACATCTTTTAGCAATATCCTTTACTCATCTGTATACACCTGTGTGGCATGAAACGCAGCGTCCACAAGAAGGTACGTCAGTACGAATAATGTACTGAGTAAGTAAGGCATGAGTAACAACATAATTTAATTATGAAAAGTAACAAGGAATAAGAGGGATAACATGTACATCTGAATGCCTTGTAAGGCGGATGTCATGCGTGCTTAGCTTTTTTTAAAAAACATTTCTATACATATACATAGTACCATGCCTGTCCATTAAGGCTCGGTGTCATATATATAGCATGATGCCCGGCCATTAAGGCTTGGTGTTATCAACATTAGCCCGCGTCCGGGCCTCCCGCGGCCGGGGCAATATCCTAACATGCCCACTGCAGTGGTGTGCACATCTACGTGCCATGCCCGACCGATTATAGCGCGGCGCGGTGTGAGAAAATACATACATATATATAAAGCATGCATGAGAGTCAAATAAAATCTATAAGTACATCGGAGTGACGTAAAGTCGGTAACCTCCGATTATATTATGGAATAATCATCGTCGCTTTGTCTCACCTTGAAGGAATAATTATTATAAAGTGAGACCAACAACAATGAATAAAATTAAGAAAGGTCAAAAGATAGCTCAATATTCTCATATCATCATTGAAATCATAAACTTGGAACCTTTGAACATAAAATCGTTCTCATCATAGTCACCATAATAATATAAAGCTCATGTACATGGAAATCTCTATGGATAAAAATTATCTCATAATAACATGAAATCCGTATGCCTTGGAACTTGGATAAATAAATCTCTCATAATCATCATCATGGTTATCATAAAAAGAATTATTTATCTCTACCATCATAAAAAACTTTAAGAGTCATGAATCTTTAACATTCTTGGAAATGAAAGTTTTTATGGAATTCATGCATGGTTTGGTAGGAAAAGAATCATGCCTTTAGAAACTCAATAACATCATAAGGATCACGAAATTCGTGGCTGAAGCAATGATATTATGGTGCGACACAAAGGTTTATAACGACAGGATCATGCCTTTAGAAAGAAGGGGACTAGCCTTAACATACCTGGAAGACAATTTCCCGACTTCCAACTTACTTCTTGTCTTGCAATTCACTTAAGATCATTCGTAGCCTTGTAATCTACATATACAACCATTCATACTATTATTAGAATCATCATCATACGCTCATCTTAAGCGCTTAATTAAAATCCTTTTAGATTCTGTCGAAATTCGGACAGCATCTCCCCTGTTTATATGCCTAGCCCGAAATTCCAGTTCAACAACCAACAACATCAACAACAATATCCTCAACATTATACAATATAATTATATGTATTTTCATCCAAAATTCTCTTCAAACTCAATCCATAAATCAACAACATCAACACAACAAACTATAACTTCTATTCTTGCAAATATTCCTCAATCAAAGTTGATAAAGAGAGATTCAATGATTCATACCTTATATTTACTAAAGTAGCAGGATCTTCAATATTTACTTGTTCCCAAGCTACTCCAACACAACAATGAAATCATAATCGCGTTTACGCATTGTCCAGACCTCGATTGATATTCCGTAGCTCGAATTTCACTCAAAATCCTCACTTTTAGGTGGCATAAGAGCCCTCTCCTTTGCTGAATTTTCTGGAATTTTATGGAGAGTTTTGATGAAATAAAATGGTGTTTTAACCCCTTTTTATAGTGGCTATGTCGGCAGTACTGTAGCAGTACTGTAGCGGTACTGTCATGGTACTGTAGCAGTCCTGTTTCTGCTTTGCCAGCTCAGTTTGTAACGTCTATAATTCTCTACTCTGATGTCCTATCGACGAGTGGTTTGTTGCATTAGTAACTAAACTCGACGAACCTCATTTTAGGATTTTGAAACACCTTAAAACTCCTAATATACTAGGAGATATGCCCCTCCAAAGTTGAATAAAAAAATCTGCTCAACATTTCTCAAATTTTCATCAAACTTATTTTCTTCAATTTGCTTGATCTCGAAATCTTCCGAAACTCTCCACACATGATATTTATCATTTATTATACTTAATAATGGCCATTTTCTTGTGTTCCAAAATAGTCTCTCCCGATTACGACTTACGAGATCGTAATTCATCCTTTACTTCATTGTTACATACTTCTCATGACTTGTACCTTCCAAAACATCATGGGACGTCTCCGATACTCCATTACTACGGTGATGTACGTGTCATGCTCATGCTCGGAAAGTGTGGGGTGTAACAAAAAAATGTATGAATTTGTTATTTCCTTCAGGGAAATCAATAACAATTAATCATGCTATATCAATGTGATTATAATAGACATTTTTCTACAAGATGTATTTTCATTTGCCTTGGAATGATTCATATTTAAAATATTTAATATATTTCCCTTGCCTTGGAATGATTCATATTTAAAATATTTAATATATTTCCCTTGTTATTTGCTCTTAACAAAGTATGTGGGACAGTGGACAATTCAAGTAGGAATGCAATTAATTTTTTTATGCATGACGGAACAACAAATATTAAAATATTTAGTGAAAAGCATAGTCCACTTTTAATTCAACTCAACTGTATTCATCTAAGATAAATTTTGATCCATTACAACAAAGACATAATAATCTGACTACAATTAGATGTAATTAGTAATTATTAGAAAATTCATTACAATTTGGTCTGATCTATCATATTTGTTTACTAAACTAATAAAGATGTTAAATGCTACATGAAAGATGATTACTCAAACAATATACTTTCAAAACCCATTCCAATTCGATAGAGGTAAACATAATGCAAAGTAAACATAATGCAAAGTCCTTCATCGAAAAGTAAAAGACCATATTAACATGCAGATATACCTATATAATATCATAAAGCAATTTATAGTGGTAAATATTTTCTCTGTTCACCTAGGAGAATGAAACTAGTAAAGTTCAAAATCTTACTATTTCGGGAGTGAAGCTTAAGGACTTACTCCTTCAAGAATAATTTCTAAAGTTTTACTACAACAGGGGTAAATTTTAAAATTCTACTACATCAGGAGTAAACTTTAGTCTTTTACTACTTCATGAGTAAATTTCAAATTCTTACTAATTCAGGAGTAAATTTTGATTCTTACTACTTCGGGAGTAAATTTTGAAGTCTTACTACATAAGGAATAAGGCATAGGATATTCAGAATTCTTATCAATTATTCTACCTCTTCCGAAGGTGAGTGGTGATATCTTCACAATCAAATAAATATATGTATTTATAAGCTTCACTAAATAATATCACATTCACTTCAGGGAATGAATCTGTATTCATAAGTTGTTACATTCACTTCAGGGAATAAAACTTTTATGTATGAGTTCTTTGGAAATATTTATCACTCCAGGTGATTATAGGCTTCGTATGAAAATAACAGTAAGATATTTGATGCTAGTGATGACAAATCCTATTGTAACTCACAAGAAAATATGCATAAATAATTTTAAGGTACCCATTCATTGCATAGATAACAAGTAAATAATTTTTCGTGTTTCTAAATATCGATTAATGACACATAAGAACGTAATAGTTATAATAAAAAATGATTACTACTCTTCGTACCCAGAGTCTTTGTATGACTTGGATGAAGTTTCAACAAAAGCTCTTTTTTTTCTTTTCTTCTTAAGCCATGTGAAATTAAATCTAAAATAGCAAGTTTTACAAATTTATTTGCATCTTCCACAAGATAGAGAAACAAATACCACTGTTAGGATGGCTTTGAAGAGAACATACCTGGTAGTGAACCGGTAATAACGTGAATCAATGGAAGTGGATTTTTTTTTTTTTTTTTGCTATAGCGTCGTATATAAGTTTTACTAAATATTGTCACATTCACTTCAGGGAATGGACCTGTATTTATAATATTTATCAAAAGTTCTCATTCTTCAAGGAGGGAACATAATTATCTGAACGTGGCTTAAGCATATCAAATTGTGATAGCTTAAAACCTCTTTTAAGATATTGCTACTACAGGAGCAAATCGAGTCATGTGTATAACATAAAGATTTTTTTTTTCTAACATATCTTCAATTAGTAATCACAACAAGCCTGCCGTAATATCCAATGATTTAAAAAGAATGGGCACAAACAATAGCTTTATCCTTAAACCTTCTATGCAACTGATCATGTAATGAACAATACTAATGTCCTTGACGTGTAGTAACATAAGCAACAATATCTACCAAACTGATCTGAAGTATATAGCAATAGATAAACGAGATAGAAAACTACGTACCTTTGGGTCAGCAAATAAAACTATAAATTTGGAGTTCAAAATTTGGGACGATTACGTAGCGAACTGGAAACGTTCCACAACTTTACATTACTATTCAGTTTCTCGATTGGTTAGAGCATCGTGCTGATAACGTGTTATAAAATAATAAAGCACGCAAGAAGAATATTTCAGAGAAAGAGAGAAGAGAGGGGAATTCTTTATTTCTTCTTGTTAGGGATTGATTTACAATAAAGGGAACCTCTATATTTATAGGGGAAAAGTGACTTGATCCCAAAGTCACTAACCCTAATATTTCTCCTAAAGATAGACATCCACAATAATAAATAATATTTATAACAGAAATGATCTTTTACAAAGTAAGTCGATATAAATGAGATCATTTGTGTTGCTTAGACCCGAACTTCTTCTCCCTATTAACAAATGATATCCAAAAAAGAAAAGAATCATCACAATAAGTTGAAACGCCATAAAAATTGATCAGCAGGAAGAAGTGGCGGAGCTAGGTTTTTCATCTAGGGGGTTCAAAAATTCTAAAAGATAAATACACGAAGAAGTCACGGGGTTCAACATCTGCTATATATATACATAATAAAATAATTTTAACTTTAAAAATACACTGTAATTTTTCACCGAGGGGGTTCGGATGAACACCTTGGAGCCAATGTGGCTCCACCCCTAGCAGGAAGGATGATGATCTTTTTGGATTGGGTGTGCCCAGTCAAGAAGGAAAATACAAATTCATAAAGGAAGTGATAAAATAGTTGAAAGCGATCATCCTTTATTCTGAAACATAAGTATCATTCTCTTTATTACACAAAGATAAATGTTGTTAAGTATAGTTTTGACTCTCAATTATATGGAATCAAATTTGAAATAGAACATTAGCGCACCTAAACTATGCTACCACACGGAACTATAAAAGACAAAAGGTGCAAATATACTCTTCAACTTTGCGATTTAGAGCAGATATTCCCCCGTTATAAAAGTGGTGTAAATATACCCCTGCCATAATAAAATGGTACAAATATACCCTTTTTGTTGACGATTTTTTTAAAATCATTTAGTTTATTTTTTAATTAAAAAAATATCACGTGGCTTTAAAAAAAAAGTCTACCCATTTTTTTTAGTAGACATATTTTCTAAAGCCACATGATAATTTTTTTCTAGTGGGTCGGGTCTGGTTCATTTAAAAAATGGGTAGAATTATTTATTTTAAAAGCCATAGAGAACCACTCAATAATTAACTTAATCATAAATTTAAGTGGCCTTTGACTTGCGCTGTTCATGAATGATTTTCTTAAAACAAAATGTCTTCAGGCACCATTAATGGGGGTCTCAATAATAATAGGTGTTGATTGCCATGGTGAATGGATCGAGGTGAACAATCGATATATTTGGCGATGGAAGGGTAGTCACATGTTAGAGACGATAGCGATGACTGTCCCAAGAGATGTTGAGTTTGATGATTTTGTGAACTTAATCATTAACTATTGTGAATTAACTTGTGAACCGAAAGACCTTGTCATCACTTACATGCATAGCTCTTTTGAAAACTAGAGGGTCTTACCTTTTAAGATAACCGATCAGAGCCGTTTGCTTACTTATTTGAAAGACGTAGCTAGGCCCATTTTAAGGGTATATGTGGTTGGAAGCCCGATCGAGAACCATAATTTAGCTCAAGACCAACAAGATGTATTAAATGATAAATTGGAAGGGGTGGATATGGATATTCCAGATAATAGAAGTGCGAAGCCCTATGGAAGTGGGGGTAAGCCGATCCCTATACCCGAACTTGCGAGTAATACACCGTGTGCTGCACAATCATCACAGTCCAGCCATGTTCAAGATGATGAAACAAGTTTTTATAAAGGAATGTCATTCAAATCGCGAAGTGTGTATTGCTTTAGATGTGAACATCTAAAGTGCAAGTGATGGCCAAGGGATGTGAAGCTTTTAAGTTCTAGCAAACACGGAAGAAGGTGGACAAAGAGGGCTATGCCGAAAAATAAATGCTCCTTATGTAAAACAGTTAGTCACAAAAAAACAACATGTCCAAGCCGAAATGCTCCATAGTTGTAGATTGCATTGTGTTGTAATAATAGCTATATGTTGGGTCTTTATGACATTTTAATGTTATTCTTTCTTAACATGGTAATTTATATTCTTGGTGATTATGAACTTGGTTTATATGATATGTTGTTCATGTTCAAATCACTAATATAATGTGTATATTTTTGTTAATAAATTATTGTACAGTTTCCAACTCGTAATGAATTTGTTGCAACAGCTCTGTAACTTGTTGGGTTTTATCGAACAAGTAATAGGACTTGTTGCAGCAACTAGTAAGTCGTTGAACATATTACAAAAAATCAGAGTTTTTAAGCAGATGCAACTAAGTTATATGTTGGGTTTTTTCTAACAAGTGGAGTGACTCAAGTTTTAATTATTGAGTAGAGGGAATTAGCCACATTTAGTGATAAACAATTGGAATCAACCATATTTAGTGATAAACAATGGAAATCAAACAAGTGGAGTGACTTATTACATAAAATGGGTAAATTGTTGGGTTTTATCGAATAAGTAACAGGACTTTTTGCGACAACTAGTAAGTCGTTGAACATACTACAAAAAATCGGAGTTTTTAAGTAGATGCAACTAAGTTATATGTTGGGTTTTTTCTAACAAGTGGAGTGACTCAAGTTTTAATTATTGAGTAGAGGGAATCAGCCACATTTAGTGATAAAAAATTGGAATCAATCATATTTAGTGATAAACAATGGAAATCAAACAAGTGGAGTAACTTGTTACAGAAAATGGGTAACTTGTTGTGTTTTATCCAACAAGAGTAAAGACTTGTTCAACAACTTACTCAGTTTGCTGCAACAGATACTACACTTGCTGCAACAGATACTAAACTTGCTACAACATATACTATAGCTGTTGCAACAGATACTACTTGGTTCACCCATATTTAGTGATCAATAAAGGGAATCAACCATATTTAGTGATAAACAATGGATATCATCCACATTTAGTGATAAACAATGGAAATCAAACAAGTGAAATGACTTGTTATAGAAAATGGGTAACCTGTTGTGTTTTTATCCAACAAGAGTAAGGACTTGTTCAACAACTTACTCAGTTTGCTGCAACAGATACTACACTTGCTGCAACAGATACTAAACTTTCTCCAACAGATACTACATCTGTTGCAACAAATACTACTTGATTCACCCATATTTAGTGATCAATAAAGGGAATCAGCCATATTTAGTGATCAATAAAGGGAATCAACCATATTTAGTGATAAACAATGGATATCAGCCACATTTAGTGATAAACAGTGGAAATCAATCATATTTATTGATCAATATATATACTTAAGCAATTCATGGTGTTTTGGGTCAGGATAGATGATCAACTTAGTCCAATACGCACTAAGTGGAGTGATCATTGGAGTGAATTGATGTGAACTTCTTGATTCACCCACATTTAGTGATAAACAATGGAAATCAATCATATTTATTGATCAATATATATACTTAATCAATTTCATGGTGGTTTGGGTCAGGATAGATGATCAATTAAGTCCAATACGCACTAAATGGAGTGATCATTGGAGTGAATTGATGTGAACTTCTTGATTCCTCACATTTAGTGATAAACAATGGAAATCAATCATATTTATTGATCAGTATATATACTTAAGCAATTTGATGGTGTTTTGGGTTAGGATAGATGATCAACTAGGTCCAATACGCACGAAATGGAGTAATCATTGGAGTGAATTGATGTGAACTTCTTGATTCACCCACATTTAGTGATAAACAGTGGAAATCAATCATATTTATTGATCAATTTATATATCTACTACAATCATTAGTAATTTGTTGCAACTTCTTTCCACAACTATATGATCTTTTGCAACAGATTAGTAACTTATTTCAGCAGATTATTTGCTTGTTGGAACGGATTAGTAACTTATTGAAACAGATTAGTAATTTGTTGCAACTTCTTTCCACGACTGTATGATCTGTTGCAACAGATTAGTAACTTGTTTCGGTAGATTAATTACTTGTTGGAATGGATTAGTAACTTGTTGGAACAAATTAGTAATTTGTTGCAACTTCTTTCCACGACTGTATGATCTGTTGCAACAGATTAGTAACTTGTTTTAGCAGATTAGTTACTTGTTGGAACGAATTAGTAACTTGTTGAAACAGATTAGTAATTTGTTGCAACTTCTTTCATAAATGTATTATCTAATGCAACAGATTAGTAACTTGTTTAAACAGATTAGTTACTTGTTTGGAATGGATTAGTAACTTCTTTGGAACGGATTAGTAACTTCTTCAACAATTGTATGACCTGTTGCAATCATTTAGGCAACTTTTCTAAACAGATTAGTAGATTAATAATTTTTTGTAACTTTTTCAACAATTGTACTATCTGTTGCATTTGTTACAACACCATTCATAAATAATAACAAGGACAAAAAAAAATGTTCAAGTAGTAATTTGTTAAACAGCCAGCTCAGGGCTCCAAAAATTTATCTATCACACCCACTGCCCACCGCCACTGCATCCTTGCCACTGAGTTGTCGCACAATAGAGTCTCGGGCTTCATCATGTTAGTGCCGGTAAGCAAATGTTCAATAAAAGCAAGTGAATATGATCCGCATGCTATTGCAGTTTCATTGCGGGGGAGATCCTCCTTTAGCACAAATTTCCAAGCTTCGTTGAGCAGCTTTTCAGGCAAGCGTTCAAACATGTCACTCTAATTCAGTAGTTTCGGCGATAATTCAATGACTGGCTGGATATGGATGAAGAACTCATCCTCTTATTTTTGGGACGTTGCAGTAATAAATATTTATCAACCCCTCCTCAATTATGAATTCGAGGGTGACAAACTGTCTGACATTTATGTTCATGATAGTAAGCACCCTTTTGGCACCAACCCACTCGAGACCACCTTTGGCTGGTACAGTCCTGTACAGTAAGTGATAACATCATCATCCCATATAAAATCATCAAGCATTTGATTGAATGGAATAGCTTCCGGCCGAAGCATAGTGCTCAGTGAAAGTGCTTTTTCTCACACGCATTAAGAGCATAATTTCATCAACATACTGCATTAAAAGTATAAGGAATGTCAGTCACCTGAACAACTAAGTGAGTTGTTGCAACAAGTGTTCACTTGTTGCAACAAGTATTGGTCTTGTTGCAACAAATCTCCTAGTTGTTGGAGATTGCTTACAGCAGTTGGGTCTATCTCACCAACTGCTGTAAGAAATCTCCAACAACTAAGTGAGTTGTTGCAACAAGACTAATACTTGGTGCAACTAATACAACCAAAATAAGACTTGTTTTAACAAAAATTATTGTTGTTTTCAAACTTACACTGGCCAGCCACCAATCTTCCATGCTTGTCATTATCCTGAAGTCATCGACCTTAAATTCATGCAATGAATACATCGTACCCTTGCTCTTCTTGGCATTGACGAATTTTTCAAGCTTTTTCATTTTTTGAGCATCTGCATGCTTATACACATTTACCTTTTTAAGATCAACAACAGCAGCTGTCTTGTGGGGTGTAGAAGATTTCCTTGACCTAACATCAACAACTGCCTTGAAAATTGCTTTTTCCTTCTTGCGAATGCGAATAGGAGTATAGGGTGAGGTTAGCTTCTTGGATGGATTGACACCTCTCTTGGATAATAGACTCTGTAAAGCAGAATTTGTGTTTATTTTGTGCCTTCACCAACACCTCAACATTTTTTTATCAAATCATCTATTCACCGCTTGCAATAGGTGGATTCACAAGCACATTTCGATGTGTCGGCACCAACAAAGGAAAATCTACCACCGAATCTGCCATAACTAACATATCCATCAATTAGAGTTTGTCCACCGACATCACCGCCAATTGGAGTTTGTCCACCAACAACACCACCAATTGGAGTTTGTCTACCAAAATCAACATCATCATCTATTATTTTTTCACCGGCAATTTCTGCCGCAACATCATCAACAGCAGGTTGACCACCAGCAATAACACCACCACTACTAATATCTAAAACAACTGATTCTCTTTTGATGGTTGTCACTCCAGCCAATTCTAATTTCATCCCCTTAATCATTTTATCAGGAACATATTATAAGGGCTCAAAGGAAGCAAGGAATAACATCTCCAACTCCCGTACTATCGGGACAAGCCACAGGTGCACAACCTACAACAAAAAAATAGATATATTAAAATGGTCCTAAATCAGGAAATGCAACAGATGACTAGGTTGTTGCAACAGGTGTCATACTTGTGGGACATTGTCCAACAGATTAGTAACTTGTTGCAACAGATGACCAAGTTAACCCTCCTTAAGGCTTACCTCTTCTAAAGGAGGGTTAAAAAGATCAACATTCAATCTTGTGTTGCTCTTTGCCGTCAGCCATCTAAGAATTCTTGGAAAAGACACTTCTGAAGGGTAGTCCTTCACTTGTTATCGGAGGAGAGGAATGGCTTCAAATGCTCAAGCCTAGAAAATAAGATACTAGCAAAATCAGAATGATGATAGAAATACAAAAAGTACAAGAAATTGACATTGCAAATGCTTTACCATGAAAGCCCAAGGGAAGCCATATAGATTGACTGTCTTCACTGTTGGCTTAAGCTCTTTTGATAAATAGTCAACAGTCAACTTGAAGCTTTCCCGGCCCCATCCATGGTTGTTGAATGCCTCATAGTCCTCCGCAAGTTTAAGAAAACCAAGTGATATGTTCAGACTTATATCTTTTGCCATAAGAACACAGTGCACAAACCAAACTAAACACAAGGACTGCTTATGCTTTTTTTACATGGTTTTGGACTGAAAATCTACAAGCAGCTTATCTCCTTTGTAGCTTTTTCCAACTAACTCCACCAAACCAGTTTCACTCTTATCTTTTCCACTCTTTCCTACTTTCTTGGCTTCTTTGGATGTCTTGTTAGTTTGGGCTGGCTTATTCAATACAACAGTAGGAAGTTCACAAGGATGACATCTAAGACCAGTAACTATGGCAAACTTTTTCAAGTCAAAGCACACCGGCATGCCACAATAATTAATCTAAAGCTCATCCTTTGCATCCAAAAGAATTCTACGCTTCATAAGCCTATATACCATTTTCATTTGAAATCGTGCACCGGTCTCTTCAGGCGGATCCAAATACACCCCAAAATAGCTTTTCCTAAAGAAATCCTCCAACCCCTGCTTTTTAAGAATTAGCCTAAACATATCAAAGTTCTTTCCCATGCTTGATTTGACCGTAAGATCAACGGTCAAATCATTATTTTCATTCAACGGCATCCTCACGGCATACTTGTCAATACTGAAAACCTTGGCGACCTCAACAATGGAAAGTCTGTTATGATCTATGTCCAATCTACTAGAAGATTCTGTAATTAAATTGGCATTCACACTATTTCTCTTCTTTGTTCTTAATTCAGCTATGAACGTCGACAAGTGAATTGTATTTTCAGAAGCACTGTCTTTTTCATCATCTTTATCCAATCCATCTACGCCATCAGCAGTTTATTCAGCTTCTAATTCTTCTTCACTTTGTTCATTTGTATCTACTGCTTCTTGGCTCTGTACTTCCTCTCTTTCTGAGGATTGATTGTCAGTTTGGCTGTCTCTTTCCTCTATATTTGCTGATTCAACAATAGATTTTGCTAAATCAACAAGATTTTCTGATGATGATTGCACTTTATCTTTTTTATTATCTCCATGACCCTCAGTTGATTTCCCAACTTTTCTTTTGGCTAAAGACATTTTATCTACACACAGGAGAAAAAAAAGCCTCAACTGATTAGTGCATCATTCAAAGTAAACAGATAATAAGAAGTGCAGCATTTGATCAAACAAAATACAACAAGTAACAGAATTCCCTAACAACTGAAGAATTTGTTACAACAAATGATGTAACTGTTGCAACAAGCAAATAGTTTGTTGTAACAGATTCTTCAGTTATTGAATAAGTGATTAAGATGTTGGGCATCTTCTACAAACAGAACCAAAAAACTGAAGCTAAGTCCAACAGATTTGTAGTTATTGTAACATATTGTATACTTGTTGCAACAAGTGTATAAATTGTTGCAACAACTATAAATCTGTTGGACATCTTCTACAAACAGAACCAAAAAAATGAAGCTAAGTCTAACAGATTTGTAGTTGTTGTAACATATTGTGTACTTGTTGTAACAAGTGTATATCTTGTTACAACAACTATAAATCTGTTGGATATTTTCTACAAACAGAACCAAAAAAATGAAGCTAAGTCTAACAGATTTGTAGTTGTTGCAACATATTGTATACTTGTTGCAACAAATGTATAACTTGTTGCAACAACTATAAATCTGTTGGATATCTTCTACAAACAGAACCAAGAAACTGAAGTTAAGTCCAACAAATTTGTAGTTTTTGCAACATATTATATACTTGTTGCAATAAATGTATAACTTATTGCAACAACTATAAATCTGTTGGACATCTTCTACAAACAGAACCAAAAAACTGAAGCTAAGTCCAATAGGTTTATAGTTGTTGCAACATATTGTATACTTGTTGCAATAACTATAAATCTGTTGGACATCTTTTACAAACAGAACTAAAAAACTGAAGCTAAGTCTAACAGATTTGTAGTTGTTGCAACATATCATATACTTGTTGTAACAAGTGTATAACTTGTTGCAACAACTAAAAATTTGTTGGATATCTTCTACAAACAGAACCAAAAAACTAAAGCTATGTCCAAAAGATTTGTAGTTGTTGCCACATATTGTATACTTGTTTCAACAAGTGTATAACTTGTTGCAATAACTAAAAATCTGTTAGATATCTCCTACAAACAGAACCAAAAAAATGAAGCTATGTCCAACAGATTTGTAGTTGTTGCAACATATTATCTACTTGTTGGCACAAGTGTAGAAATTGTTGCAACAACTAAATATCTGTTGGACATAACTTCTATAAACAGAACTAGATAAATACTTGGACAAGAATAAAAAAACCATCTATTGGATATCTACTCCTAAACCCTGAACCATACCAGGACAACAACAGAAAAAAATCATTTATTTCACAACAAGTTATACACTGAACCAAGATTTTATCCAAGATTTTCCTAAACACTGAACCAAACTAAAACAACAAGCATCTACTTCCAAGACAACATCCAAATCGTCTACTACAGACACACAATCATACAAGTTAAACAAAATACACCAAATGTATGTGCAATAATTGTTTATCCTTTATTTTCCTAAACCATACCATAATAAGACAACACCAACACTAACATCAACGCCAACACCAACACCAACACCAACACCAACACCAACACCAACACCAACACCAACATCAACACCAACACCAACACCAACAACAGTATTTCACTACAAAATACACTAAATAGAGGTTAAAGCAAGCAACCTCAGCAAATGTCTGCAACTGTCAAATAAGTGCTGAAGTTACTGCAACAACTTACTCATCTATTCGAAAAAGTCAACAAGATTGCAAGCCATTTTTTCGAAATCTTAAGGAGAACAAGAACAAAAACATCACAAAAAACTATAATTTGACAACAACGTACGCTATTTACAAACGTAAAAACCCCAACAAGTCAAACAAATACCCCAAATAAGTGGTTTCTCGAACAAGGAACAACAAAATAAACAACATTAAATACAAACTCATGTTCTTCTTCTTCTTTTTCTTCTTTTCTTCTTCTTCTTTTTCTACAACCAAAATCATCAATTTTGGAACAAGTGAAACAAAAACTCTACCTTAATATTAAAGAAGAAGCAGCAGCAGCGACACCTATAGACGAGGGTAAAGAAGAAGATGACAAGAAAAGAGGAGAGATGAGAGACGTCCAAGTGAAGGAAATTAACTGTGTGCTTGTGAGTTTTGATTTTGAAATATGGAAGAAGTGCGAGGGAGTTGTGGGGAGGGAACGGTTTGGGATGTTTTGAATAATGGATGTGTGTTTTAGTATAATGGGTGGTTTTTTTTTTTTTTTTTTTGTATTTTGTAAAGGATTAAGAAGTTTTAAAAATTACATTTTGGACCCCAATCTTCTTAATCCCAAATTTAATTGGGTTTTGATGTGGGGTGGGCCCCACACGACACCTTTATTAATTTGAAGACTTTTTAGTCACCTTCAGTTAATTCTTCGCAGTTTCATAGTCCCTAGTGTAGAATGGAGGACTCACCAAACCTTTTCGTGGGAAAAGAGGGATCAGGCAGGGTGATCCCATGTCATCTTACCTCTTTTGTATTGTAATGGAATATCTACAAAGAGAGCTCAGTGTGCTTTCCACATATCAGAAATTCTAGGTGCAAGAAGCTAGGGTGATGCACATCTATTTTGCTGATGAACTTTTAATGTTTTGTAAAGCTAATGTCTATTCTATAAAGCTACTCCATGAGGCTTTTCTCAGGTTTTCAGCTGCCTGAAGCTTACAAGCTAACATTGACAAGAGCTCAATATTCATTTCTGGGGTCAGTAATTCACTTAAATTGGAAATTTTTAACAGTCTGGGATTCTGTGAAGGTTCTCTCCCTTTTAAGTATCTTTATCTTCGATTCAAGAAACTGACTATTGCTCAGTATCTTTCTTTAGTGGATAAAATCACTAAAAGGATCAATTGTTGGTCTACCAAGCTATCTCTCTTATGCTGGAAGACTCCAGCTTATAGAGAAGAGCTCAATATTCATTTTTGGGGTCAGTAATTCACTTAAATTGGAAATGCTTAACAATTTGGGATTCTATGAAGGTTCTCTCTCTTTTAAGTATTTTTATCTTCAAAGAAACTGACTATTGCTCAGTATCTTTCTTTAGTGGATAAAATCACTGAAAGGATCAAATGTTGGTCTGCCAAGCTATCTCTCTTATGCTGAAAGACTCTAGCTTATAAAATCTATAATATTTGAAATTCAAACATATTGGGCACAAATCTTTCTCTTGCCTAAGAGAACATGAAGTTGATTGACAGCATTTGCAGATCATTTTCATGGATTGGGGAAGAAGCTATTTTTATAAAGGCTCTAGTCTTTTGGGAAAACACTTGTTACCAAAGACAGTTGGGGGCCAAAATGTCGTGAACCTATGCAACTGGAATAAAGCTGCAATTGTTAAGCAACTATGCGTAGGTTCTGAAAAAGGGGATTGTTTATGGATTAGGTGGATCCACATCTCTTATATAAAGCTGTTCTGTGGAGTCTTGCTCTATCTTAGGTTCAGCTATATTGGTTATCGGGAAAATATTGGAATCTAGAAAATCCATAATACAAGCACCACTCTTTAGGGAGATATTCAGACCAGGTTTGCTGTTGTGTTGGATCATTCAAAGTTCTTCATAAATAAGATGGATGTCTCACTATTCCTCATCATCTTAAGGTCCACTGGAAGAGTATCACGTTGCACCACATCCAAGACATACATTTATAATGTGGCTGGCAATGATGAGAAATTAATTACCGTTAATAGATTGCTCAAGTTTGGTATTCAAGTGGAACCTACACGTGTATTTTGTGACTCTATTGTTGAAACTCTAAACCACCTCTACTTTGATTTTATCACTTTCAAAGCCTTACGGCAGAGACTCCTTTTGTGGCTGGGGTTTCACATAAGTGTTGGGAATTGGCAAGAAGAAAAACACTGGGTGAAAAAATGGGCGAAGAGGAGATCTAGGCAGGGTGCTAATGTCAGTTGTTATGTCGAGAGAAATGAACCAGATGAGATTTTCAAAAGGCCATTTCCAAGCCGATAGAATCTGCAGAGAGTTGTTTGTGCATATTCACATTCAAGGCACTTGAAGGAAAGGCAACCATGACTGATACAACTCAACTCAATTCCCTGCCGATGTTGTATGCTGGATTAGGTGCATGGCTTCACTGTGTAGAGTAGCTATTATCTTCCCTTAAATGTTTTATTTGATTCTTTACTGTTGATTTGAAGTAGTTTGTTGTAGTTAGGCTCCTCATGCACGTTTTGAATCTGTTTTTCACATTTTGAGAAACATGTGGTCAGCCCCTGTTTGATTTTGTAACTAGCACTTTTAGTATTAATAAAATCATTCATTTACCAAAAGAAGGATATATATATACACAGAGATAGAGACACACACGCTTCTTCGATTTCCTCATCGTGAATAGAGACATTAGACATAATTACACTAATTTATCCAAGCTACAATCTTTTTGTTGCATATGCTAACAAGGGTAAAGATGTTACTCCCTCCATCCTAATTTATGTGATATAGTTTGAGTAGACACGAAATTTAAGAAAGAAATAAAGACTAAAAATGAAAGTGTATCATGTAACAAAGGGAGTATCTCTAATGTTACACCTCGTGAATTTTCGCGTTGTCGTAAGCAAACTAACGTGAGTTCAGAAAAACCATGATACCCCTATAAGTTCAAGAAAGTCTTTTAATAAGTGTTAGACAAGTATTTAAAGGTTTGGAATCTTAAAAAAAAAGTAGTCATCATCCATGAATAAAATTGAGAAATCTTCTCAAGAAATAGCTCAACATTCTTATATCGTCATTGAAATCATAACTTGGAACATCTAAACACGGAATCATCATCATCATAATCATCGTCGGAAAAACATTCTCATCTTTGACATCATCATTATCATTATGAAAACAGGTTAATCGTTGTTATCACAAGAGCTCACGGAGCCATAAATCTCTTATTTAGAAAATACGAACATTTTGGAAAACATTTATGAACTATTAGGAAAGGGATTATGCCTTGGAGTCATAAACATATAACTTTTGAAAAAAAAGGAAGATATGGAAACATTTATGAAGTCATAACCTTGGTATCATGCCTTTGAAAGAAAGGTACGAGCCTTAACATACCTGGAAGATAATTTCTTGACTTCCAACTTACTTCCCGCCTTGCGATTCACTTAAGATTATTCATAGCCTCGGAATCTACATATAGAACCATTCATAATACTGTTAGGCTCCTCATCGTGCACTTGTCTCAAAACTTTAATTAAAATCCTTTTAGATTCTGTCGAAATTCGGGCAACATCTCCCCTCTTTATATGCCTAACCTGAAATCATTATATCAACAACCAATCAACAATAAAAATACCAACCTCATCAATACCATTATCCATACCAATATACTCCCTAAACCATCCCACACGATGTCTTCTACGACTATTTGAATACTTTATTTCCGTAAAGAAGCCGAAATTAATACCAACACATCAATAACAACATCCTCAACATCCTACAAGATAAATATATGTATTTTCATCCAAATTTCTCTTCAAACCTCAATCCACAAATCAACAACATCAACACAACAAACTATAACCTTATTCTTGTAATTATTCCTTAATCAATGATAATAAAGAAAGAAATTCAATGGTTCATACCTTGTATTTACTAGAGTGACAATATCTTCAATATTCACTTGTTCCTAAGCCACTCCAACACCAAACGAAATTATATTCGCGACTACGCATTGCTCGGACCTCAATTGATATTCCATAGCTTGAATTTCACTCAAAATCCTCAATTCGATGGGAGATTTAAGAGCCCTTTGATGGCTGAAAATTCTGGAATATTTTGTTTAATTTTGGATGAAAAAAAAAATGAGGGCTTGCCCCTTTTTATAAGGGCTGAGGCGGTGGCACTGTAGCTATAGTACTGTAGCAGTAATGTAGCAGTAGTGTAGCAGTCCTGTTTCTACGTCAACAACTCAGTTTATAACGTCTATAATTCTCTACTCCACGTTCCTATCAACGAGCGGTTTGATTCATTAAAAACTAGACTCAACGAACTTCATTTTAGGATTTTGTAACACCTTAAAACTCCTAATATACTAGGAGATATGCCCCTCCAAAGTTGACTAAAAATCTGCCCAACATTTCTCAAATTTTCGTCGAGCTTATTTTCTTCAATTTGCTTGATCTCGAAATCTTCCGAAACTCTCCATACATGATATTTATCATTTATTATACTTAATAATGGCCATGTTCTTGTGTTTAAAAATAGTCTTTCCCGATTACGGTTTACGAGTCGTAATTCGCCCTTTTACTTCGTTATTACATACTTCCCATGGCTTGTACCTTCCAAAGCGTCATGGGACGTCCCCGACATGACATTACTATGGTGATGTACGTGGCATGCTCATGCTCTGAAGGTGCGTGGTATAACATCCTCTCCCCCTTCAAAAACATTCGTCCTCGAATGTTGAGGTAGAGTTCGCTCTGAGGTAGATGTCAATGTTTTTACCCGTATTTGTCGGTTATTACTTTATTTACTTTCTCGTTTGAAACCGAATTTTTCCAAATTACGAAGTCTATTCTTCTTCTTTTGTGGCCAAAATTTATGCATGTACTCAAGGTCATCCCTTTTTCTTATTATTTGTCTATCCACTAACTTTTCATGCTTTATCGCTTTCATTGTCTCTTTAGTCTTCGTTGTTTACATTCCTGTATGCACCTTTCATGTCGTGCTTACCACACACCTTTATCCAATTTTGATCTCATCTTTTTTTTTATTCAGGAATTCTAGTTCTCTTCGGTCTCCACGCATCTTTCTTACGTTTTACAGATATCCCAGGCCTTTGTCTTCTTGGATTTTAATTATTCTTATTCTTCCACCCTTAAAGATAAATTCAGGACTGGTCACATGTTTTCATCTTTTGCTTTCTATAGCAGTCGAATTAATCTTTGCGGTCCTTTATCTTTCAACTAGTCTAACACTGAACGTCTCTCTTAATTTCTCTTTCCTTCAATTGGACTTCTGGCTCTTGGCTAACTATTGGCAATTCTTGTACTTGTATCAAAACATCTCAAATCTCTTCTTTAAGGATTCGTTTCCTTCAATTCACTCTTAAAGTTTCTGATCCTTAGTTCGGCTAATAAATTAGGGGGTGAATTCAGAAGTTTGCTGAAAAATAACCAAAATTCTAGTCATGCAGCGAAATCGGATCTTTTCATTCTTTTTTTTATGTATCCTTCATTCGTTCCTTTTCCAATAGGAGCCATCATGTTGCTTGTTCTATGAGGTTTCATTGCCACCCGATTGTTCCAATCGAACGTGATATCCTTTGATCATTACCTTTGGGGTTCTCTTTCTACTTTTACCCTTTGCCTGATTATCACTTAATAAGTCTTTCCCATAGTCTGACGCACTTATCTATCATTTTGGTTTATTAATCAAGCAGATCTCTTAATTCCTTAAATGTCCATCTCCTTTAGTTATATCCTTGAATCCTTTTCCTGCGATCTTGTCTTCACGACTTCACCTTCCGATGACTTAGTTCCTCCTATTTCGCAGCCCTCTATTTCTCTACTAATTGTCAACTTTCTTATTTAGCTGCGGCACTTTTCCTTGCTTGCTTCTCTGGTGCTACTTTAGATTATACTCTTGGTATTAATCGATTCTATATACATATCATTCCATCTCCTTTTTCATGCTTTTTTCAAACTCTTTAATTCCTTACAATGTCATCATAGTTCCACCTATGGTAGCACCCAAATGGCTTGCAATAGTATTTCCTTGTCAACGTTTTTATTATTCTCATTAATTACTTTACCTCGGATTACTCATCCAATGCATCAAAAATGTCGTAGCCAAGGGATCTATATTCAAATGGGACTCCATTCGATCCATAGAACAATCCTCAGCACCACTCCTTATACCCCCGGTATACAATATTTTCTTATCATCGTTGTTATCTTCTATCACAAGATTATACTTACAACATACTAATCCACTGTTCAAAATATTTTCAAATCCTTGTTTGAATCTTTCCTCCAATTTCCTCTCCTCAAATCTTAACATCATTACAAATTAACTCATTAGCATGAGACTAAAATAAAATCTTACTTAATTACAACTTCCTTTTAATACAAGTGTGCTTCCCTCTTTAAGTCCTTGGCTCTCCTATAGCAGCAGCTAATTGGGACTTAACTAGCTTCCATTCCTCTTCAAATATTTTTTGTCGTCTCCATACTGTTTACTAGCCATTTTACCAGGACGATTATTTATATGGTCCTATGATATATACTCTCACGATTTAATATCAACGATGACTTATAATTTCCCAACGCAGGAGATATTTTTGAATCTCATGTAGTACTGCTGTCGTGCTATCCATAGGCATACTGTCTTTCTTTCCTTTGACGACCATTGAGATTCCCATAAATATTCCTCTTTTAAAACTCTTATCTTCTCCAACGCTGCGATTTTTCTGTAGTAATCCTGTATGTCCTTGATACTTATCCTTGATCACTTGTAGGCCTTCTCACTTCCTCCGTTACCCTTTTGGGGTACGTCTGCTGCATATTTACTATAACAAAAATTTCTCTGTACGTGCGATTCGAATCATAGCCCAGAATACAATGTATTGCATTGACAAAACTTATTTCCTTGATTTGCTAAACCTTCATTATCTTTTTATGCCTCCTTTCCCACGTCTGTCTCATAATATACTTGCATTTAGTCTATTTCCACTTTTCTTTAGCGCATTCTTGCTTTATTAGTCCATTTCAAATTTCAACTCCTTCAAACCAGTACATTTCTTTCTTCTGCACTTGGAATTATTCTAATTCGTTTAAGAAGGTTCTCATATACCAGTAGCATTCGAGTATTGACCGTCTTTGGTAGTCAATTGGCTGAGCCTAGCGGTCCCTCAACTCTCCTAGTCCATATAATGCAAAAGTCACCATCATCGCATGGTTTGACTTATTTCTCTTTTGCTAATTAAATTCTTGTATCAAATCGAATGTCCACACATTTTGGACACAATTCGAATCACTTCCTTCTTTCATGTCTAATAGTCCCTTAGGTTAATGAATCCATGGTGACATTAGAATTCGTTAGGCTCCTTATAGAATGACCGACTACACCATGCTCCTCCAACCGTAAAAGGGTTCATTACATTTATTCATATTTGTGTACCATTATTGGTCTGGTCCGGAAAAGAAAAAAACTGAGCAGGATTCCGCTTTTCTTCCGCGATGCGGAAGGAAAACGCAATGTCCTGAATCCTTCTGTGCATGAATCCGCTTTTCTTCCACAATGCAGAAGGAAAGCACAACGTTTTGAGAGCTTCCGCTTTCCTTCCGCGATGCGGACGGAAAGCGCAATGCCCTGAGGCTCGCTGTGCAGAACTCTGTTTTCCTTCCGCAGCCATGTTCTGAGGCTGATTTTGATTGAGAAATCAAGGATCTGATTCTTGGCCTTTCGAGTAACATAAGGTCATAACCTCCGAATGAATTATGGAGCTCATATCGAATTCAAGGGAGTAGTCAATGATGATAAACCAAATAATTCTTTATGAATCCTTAAAATAACAAAGTTTTACGACTTGAAATACGAAGCATGGGAATAGAGTGGATTTGTCTTTGAACGTTTGTGTTTCTATTCTAGTTGTAGTCGTGCCAAAGAAAGAGGGGAAACGAACACCTTACATACCATATCCGTCAAGCCACCATTTAAAGAGTTCCTTACATCCAAACTTGCCTTTCACCCGAGCCCATATATCGAGAAATATATCATCAATCATACTTTTATCGCATTTCCATCAACTTATAAGTAATCGTAGACGTCCCTTCCTTAATTTAGCTCATAGTGTCCCATAGTTTCTCTTAACTAATTGTTGGTGTCATAATTATGCGTCATAGTCCTTCTAATGTCCCGCTGATTCTTGTCTTCATCATGAAATTTTAGTAAAATATGCCCTTTTTCTTTCTTCTTTCCTTCATTTCTTATTTCCCTTTACGATAGCATAGCTTGCTCGTATGTATGTTTATTTCTCGTATATCCATCCTGTTTCCTTTTTAATCGCATCTCTATTCCAACTCCACTGTCATATGCCATCACTGTCTACCTTTGGCAAACCTCACTAATTTACTAAGCTTCCTCTTATCGTCACCGATCACATAACTTCCTTTAATTAGTTTATAGCCGCATTTTCTCGTACTCATTAACTTCCTTCCCATATCAATATATCTCTGTTATCACTTACTAACCAATCTAATCTATAAATCGTAATACCGTATTTGAGTTCCTGATGTCAAATTTCTTTATGTTTCCAATAGGTTCCATAATTTTTTCTTCAATCATAACTTACCAAACGGCTGATGGTCACGGTTTCCCTTTACTCTTTCTCTATAAACATGCAAACAATCCAATTTGCAAAAATTTTGGCAGAGTTTCCTCTATAATTCTTACTACGTCATTCCTGCACACAACCCAGAAAACATATCCAATGCCTCACAGAGCAATTACAAATACCCATAATATCTTACTCAAGTTCTTATATCAACGTCTATCCATATTAATGAAACAGGAGACATACCTTTCAAATAAACAACTTCAATTCGAAGCAATTCTCTCATAGCGACACAATCAATCGCTTATCCATAATCAAAGCATTCGGTTAGAATCGAGGACGAATATCCTATGATTTAGCTCTATGGCACGATCTAGGATAAGAAAGAAAGGTTAATGGTTCCTAAATGCCCTGCAGCCTCTTATTTATAAGTGTGGCGCGCTTCACACCCATAAACAAGACTTTACTGGACACGACTTTGCAGACAACCCCTAGGACGAACCACTTTGATACCAATTTGTCACACCCTAATCCTGATAGGGCCTGATGGGCACCCGACCCTTACTTAGAGCCGAGCGAACCCGCTGGTTCTCGTTATACTCATAATCTCATAGGACTTTTAAGTCATGAAATGAAACCCATAATGGAAGCTTTTCGAACACATTCTTTTCATCTTTCTCGAATCAAATAGAATATGTAATCATATGAATCTGTAAAGTAATGCATAATGACACATCAGCTTAAATAGCCGCTTACAAGAATGGCATACTGTATACATGACTCTGTCTGCAAAGTCTCTAACATAAATCAATATACCGTAACATAGATACTCTGACTCGGAAACACTCCGGAAAGAAATGGAGCTCGACAATCTAGCTGGAACATCTTCTAGCAATATCTTCTACTCATTTGTATACACCTGCGTGGCATGAAACCAGCGCCCACAAGAAGGGGCGTCAGTACGAATAATTTACTGAGTATGTAAGGCATGGGTAACAACATAACATAGATATTAAAAGTAACAAGAAATAAGAGAGTTAACCTGTACATCTGAATGCCTCATAAGGCGGATGTCATGCATGCTTAGCCTTTTAAAGAAAAACATTTCAATACATATACACAGTAACATGCCTGGCCATTAAGGCGCGGTGTCATATATAAAATATCACGCCCGGCCATTAAGGCTCGGTGTTATCATCATTAGCCCGCGTCCAGGGCAATATCATAACATGCCCACTGCAGTGGTGTGCACAACTACGTGCCATGCCCGGCCGGCTATAGTGGGGCGCGGTGTGAGAAAATACATACATATATATAAAGCATGAATGAGAGCCCAATCAAAAGCCACAACTGTATCGGAATGACGTAAGGTCGTTGGCCTCCGATTATATTATGGAATAATTATCATAACTTTGTCTCACCTTGAAGGAACAATTATTATAAGGTGAGACTATCAATGAAGAATAGCATTAAGAGAAAACATAAAATAAGATCATAAATCTCATAAGGCGTCAATTCATGTACTTTTGGAATCTTAAAAAAAAGGTAGTCATCATCCATGAATAAAATTGAGAAATCTTCTCAAGAAATAGCTCAACATTCTTATATCGTCATTGAAATCATAATTTGGAACATCTAAACACGGAATCATCATCATCATAATCATCATAGGAAAAACATTCTCATCTTTGACATCATCATTATCATTATGAAAACAGATTCATCGTTGTTATCACAAGAGCTCACGGAGCCATAAATCTCTTATTTAGAAAATACGAACATTTTGGAAAACATTTATGAATTATTAGGAAAGGAATTATGCCTTGGAGTCATAAACATCTAACTTGTGAAAATAAGGAAGATATGGAAACATTTATGAATGCATAACCTCGAAATCATGCCTTTGAAAGAAAGGGACGAGCCTTAACATACCTGGAAGGTAATTTCTTGACTTTCAACTTACTTCCCGCCTCGCGATTCACTTAAGATTATTCATAGCCTCGGAATCTACATATAGAACCATTCATAATACTGTTAGGCTCGTCATCGTGCACTTGTCTCAAAACTTTAATTAAAATCCATTTAGATTTCTGTCGAAATTCGGGCAGCATCTCCCCTGTTTATATGCTTAGCCCGAAATCATTATATCAACAACCAATCAACAACAACAATACCAACCTCATCAATACCATCATCCATACCAATATACTCCCTAAACCATCCCACATGATGTCTTCTAAATTTCTCAACTAACCAACTTGTGATACGACTATTTGAATACTTTATTTCCGTAAAGAAGCCGAAATTAATACCAATACATAAATAACAACATCCTCAACATCATACAAGATAAATATATATATTTTTCATCCAAATATCTCTTCAAACCTCAATCCACAAATCAACAACATCAACACAACGAACTATAACCTTATTCTTGTAATTATTCCTTAATCAATGATAATGAAGAAATAAATCCAATGGTTCATACCTTGTATTTACTATAGTGACAATATCTTCAATATTCACTTGTTCCCAAGCCACTCCAACACCAAACGAAATTATATTCGTGACTACGCATTGGCCGGACCTCAATTGATATTCCATAGCTTGAATTTCACTCAAAATCCTCAATTCTATGGGAGATTTAAGAGCCCTTTGATGGCTGAAAATTCTGGAATATTTTGGGGAATTTTGGATGAAAAACAAATGAGGTCTTTCCCCTTTTTATAAGGGCTGAGGCGGCGTCACTGTAGCCATAGTACTGTAGCAGTCCTATTTCTGCGTTGACAACTCAGTTTGTAACGTCTATAATTCTCTACTCCGAGGTCCTATCAACGATCGGTTTTTTGCATTAAAAACTAGGCTCGACAAAATTCATTTTAGGCTTTTGTAACACCTTAAAACTCCTAATATACTAGGAGATAGGCCCCTCCAAAGTTGACTAAAAATCTGCCCAACATTTCTCAAATTTTCGTCGAGCTTATTTTCTTCAATTTGCTTGATCTCGAAATCTTCCGAAACTCTCCATACTTGATATTTATCATTTATTATATTTGATAATTGCCATGTTCTTGTGTTTCAAAATAGTTTTTCCCGATTACGGCTTACGAGTCATAATTCGCCCTTTTTCTACGTTGTTACATACTTCCCATGGCTTGTACCTTCCAAAGCGTCATGGGACGTCTCCTACACCCCATTACTACGGTGATGTACGTGTCACGCTCATGATCTGAAGATGCGGGGTATAACATTGAGCTATAATTGTTAGCATATTATGAGTATAATCTTGTTATGAGGGGTAGTAATGATGTTGAGAAAGTGTTGTCTACAAGAGTACAAGGGGACGTATTGAATTTGTTGTTATGGATTGTTTATGAATTGAAATTTTGGGATGGAATTGAGTATAATTTGAATATAATCTTTTGATTATAGAATTGTTGCTATCGATATTTGAGAGTTGTTTATCATATGGAGGAAGTGGTTGGAACAAAGGAAATGCTGCCCAATTTTTGTTAGCTCTTAGTCATTTTAGTTTAGACTTAAGTATATCTAATTTTAGTACAAAATCTCTTGAATGTAGAATCGTGAGCTTGGAGGGGGAAACGTTTAGTCGATAAAGTTAAAGAGACGTAAAGGTATGTAAGGCTAGCCCCTTTCTTTCAAAGGAATGGCTCCTATACTATGATTCCTTTATATTTTCATGACTTCCTCATATCCCAAAGTTGAAGGCTAAGGATTTCTAAGAGCTTCCTATGAGAAAGGGATGAGATATGTTCTATGATAATGACGATGATTATGATGATTTTATCCATCGAGATTCTAAACTTATGAAATGATGCTATAATGAGACTAATGATCATATTGCATGATTTTCTTGATATTAATCATTGTTGATAGTCTCACCTCATAATACTAGTTCCTTCAAGGTTAGACATGGCGATCATGATTATTCCATAACATAATCGGAGGTTACCGACCTTACGTCACTCCGATAGAATTATAGCTTTTAATTGGACTCTCATGCATGCTTATTTTTATGTATGATTACATCGGGCATAGTTGGCTGGGCAGACACCACTTCGGTGGGCGGCTTATGGATGATGATAGTTACATCGTGCCTAGTTGGCCGGGCAATCACCACTAGTAGGCGGTGTGAGATGATTACCCCGGACGCGGGCTAGTGATGATATTATGTTATGTATGTAGAAAAATGTTTTCTTAAAAGGCTAAGCATGCATGGTATTCGCCTTAAGGGGCAGTTTGATATACATGTTATCTCTTTCCCTCATGTTTCCTTATTGCTTTACTACATTATGGTTCACGCCTTACATACTCAGTACATTGTTTGTACTGACGTCTTTCCTTTTATGGACACTGCGTTCATGCCCGCAGGTAGACAGGGAGACGGACCAGATACCTAGGAGCTCTATCAGCAGTCGAATAGGAGCACTGCACTTCTCCGGAGTTGCCGCTTGTTGGTATATTTTTGTGTACATATTTGGGGCATGGTGGGGTCCTGTCCCATCCTTATGATTCCAATATTCTAGTAGAGGCTCGTAGATACATGTGTGTGGGTAGTAGATGTCTTATGATCTTATTAGTGCATATTCTGTGCATCATTTTGTAGCCTTGTGGGCCTATATATATATATATATATATATGTGTGTGTGTGTGTGTGTGTGTGTGTGTGTGTGTGTGTGTGTGTGTGTTTGGGAAGTAAATGAAGGTTGTCTCGTAATGGGTTTTATGATGAGAACGGTGTATGTTCAGATTGAATGTGATGAGAAGTGAGTTAGGTGGTGCTCGGTAGGGTAGTCGGGTACCCGTCATGGCCCTCTAGCTGGGTCGTGACATCTAATATATTTTTTGTACTTTGTAGTACTATTTTGCTCTCTTTAATGCATATGGGCAGTTGTGCTCGTCAAAGGAGCAATAGTTGTGGGTACGTGTATTTGAAGTGTTATGAGGTTGTCGTAAAAAATAAATTTTGGGTGTAACTCAACTTCAGAAGCTAGCTTCAGAGGAGAAGAATTGTCCAATTAATCGTGATTAATTGACGTGTATTCTTATACCAATCAAAAACTTATTCATGCTATAAATTAACATGTTGGTTTGGTGGATGCAGTATTGCATATACAAGTAACGTTTTTCCACTTTAGCGCACCAAATTAATGTACAATTAAAATTAGTGACTACCTAACAATTACTGTACATATGTATTCTAGATACTCAAAATCATGTGTTTTTTCTGCTTAGAATAGAACTTTTATAAGCCAGTGGGATGGAAATATTCCTCCAGATTAGATTTGGTTGGGTCAAAAGCTGGTCAGGATATGATTTTCATAAAGTCAATATATTCCATAATCTAATTTATGAGTTCTTCACAGTTTAGTACACAATATAATAGATAAAATCCACACTGAGAAAGAAAAGTTTTTAGTAAAGATTGAACAATATTTCTGTCCATCCAAATAAGATCTTTTAATTTATTTCATTTTTTGGTGGGATCAGGGTCCTGGTTAGCCAAAAAAGGCGACGAAGAACCTAGGATTGAAAGAAATAAATAGTGTTGTTATCACAATTCATTAAGGGGCTAATTGTTTACGAAGATATTTATAATGAAGGTTAGATAATGCAATATAAAAGTAGAAGAAGAACTTTGAATGAGTTTGTGAAATGTGACTGAAGAAAACGAAAACTGTGCGCACTTTGGAGTTTTGCACACGGAATTTATGTTAAATGTGCCTTTTACCAAACCTAAGAGCCAATCACTTTGAAAAACGGTATTTTTCGTAGACGTACTCGCACTTGCCAAAAATATTGAAGTACTTTACAAACTCTATAATTAGATGATAGAACCTTGAGAATTTTTCAACTATTGAATTTGAAGATGATTAGACCCTTCTATCCCAAATATTAGTCTTTTGACAAATTAAATATGTTAAATAATATTTAGCATTTAGAAAATAAAAAAATATCTATTTTTCGAATATATCCTTATCGTCGCTAACTGAGATGTTTAAGGAGAGATGGAAAGAGTAATTTAGAAAAGAATACAATCAAAGCTATTAAATATTTTTTTAAGAGCGTGCAAAAACATACAAGACTGATTATATAGAACGAATATGTAATTTATATGCGTTATAGAAAAAATCATCTGATTATAACTACTTTCACATTCAGTTTAGTGATCACCTACATTCAACTTGATTTAAACCAAAGATAGATGCATCTATAGAATTTGTTCCTTATCTTTCAGGTTTCTCTTGTTTGGATTACATCAACAAGTTTTTAAATTATCCAAGCCTTTCGTAATTTTCGTCACTCAAAAGTCTGTGAAACAATACTAGTTTTTTTTAAACAATATTGGCTTATTAAAATCTGGTCCATTATACCAATTTCAATTTAAATTAGGGAATCTGAAGTTTGAAAACAAAATTTGAGGAGTATTTCATTTTTTTACTGATCACAAAACTTCTAACTCTTTTCCATGTAAATTTAATGCACAAATACAACTTCACAACATTCAAATGTTATTTTTCAAAAACTTCAAATTCAAGTAAATTTTTTCGTCAAACTCCAGGATGAGGAGGAATGAGGAATGTGTCTATTTTTAGAGAACACATTCAGATTCATGCCGGCGAGATCGACAACAAAAACCATCCACCTTTTGAGGAGATCGGTGGAGCAGTATAGAGAGAGGAAAAGAGACCTAAATATGGTGTTCATCATTGACCTGGAAAAGGCATATGACAAAGTCTCAAGGGAGGTTTTATGGAGATGCTTGGAGTCTAAAGGTGTTCTTGTGGCATACATTAGAGCGATTAAGGATATGTATGATGGAGCCAAGACTCGAGTAAGGACAGTGGGAGGAGAATCGGAACACTTCCCAGTTAAGACAAAGCTACATCGGGATCAACTCCCAGTCCATTTCTATTTGCCTTGGTGAAAAATGAATTGACACGGCAAATTCAAGAGAAAGTACCATGGTGTTTGCTATTTGCAGACGGCATAGTATTGATTGACGAGACATGAGACAGAGTTAATGATAGACGGAAGATTTGGAGATAGATCCTAGAGTCTAAAGGCTTCAGGATGAGCAACACTAAAACAGAGTATATAGAGTACAAGTCTAATGTTACATCACAGAAGACAGATAGGAGAGTAGAGATTGATACTCAAGTCATCCCCAAGAAACTTCAAGTATCTAGAGTCTATAATTCAAGGAAATAAGGAGATCGACGAGGACGTCGCTTATCATGTTGGAGCGGGATGGATGAAATGGAGGCTTGCATCCAATAAGAAAGTGTCGCTGAGACTTAAAGGTAAGTTCCATGAGTGGTGGTTAGACCGACTATGTTATATCATGTATGGGGTGGAGTGTTGCCCAATCAACAAGTCCCATGTTCAAAATATAAAGGCCGCAGAGATGAGGATGCTTAGATGAATATGTGAGCACACTGGATTTATAGGATTAGGAACAAAAATATATGGGGCTAGGAGGGAGTAGCCTCCATGATGGATAAAATGGGGGAAGCGAGGCTGAGATGGTTAGGATGTGAAGAAGAGGAATATTGATGCCTTGGTAAAGAGGTGCGAAAGGGTGACGATAACTGGTTTGATAAGAGGTGGAGGTAGATCGAGGAAGAATTGGGGAGATGTGATTAAGCAAGATAATTTTAAAGTAGTAAGTAGAAACAATAAAAAAGATCTTATTGAATTGTCTCCGACAGAACTGTCAGTTAGCGTCACGGGGAAAGTAAGAGCTCGTTGCTTGTTGCAAACCGAGTGTTTACCCTGTTTACCCCGAATTTGGATAATCAATTAAATTTGTAAATGGGTATAGGATATGTGTTTGGATCTCGATGTATATTTGATAGAGAAAGCAAGTACACAAATGTTTTGTATTAAAGCGACGAATAGTAGTGATTTGCTGCAAATATGGACGTTTGTAGCAATATGAAGTACTTGATAAAGGAGATGCAACAGAGATAGAAACAATAGATCACGACCGAATCAGTTATTTGAGAGAGGTTATATATATTTGCTATTACATGTGTTCTTGAAAATGAATGTGCCAACCCCCTCAAAGGAGGGGAATGAGCTCTATTGATAGTGCTACCTCCATGGGCCTTGTACAACATAAGTCATTTAAAAAATAATAACAAGGACAACTCTGAACGGATTTGGTGGGATTAGGTTGGCCGTACGGTCTGACACACGCATGGTTGGTGGTTGACCATGGCAGGACGCTACTGAAGCATGGCTCACGCACAACGGTTTTACCGGACCAATGACCACGAATAATTGGACTAACGGCCTGGACCGGTCCGGTGGCGAAGAGACCGGACCAAGCAACGCCTCTGCTTAGATCCGGTCCAAGCATTCCTCCGGTTCAGACTAAAATCCTCGTGTATGCTCTCGTCCTCTTCTCTCTTCGGTTCCTCGTTCGTCCGGTTTGATTCATATCCGATTTTTACCGTATACAGATAGCCCCCACACTTTCCGGACCAACGATCTATCGGAGTAACGGTAAGTGGATGAATCATGAAATCGGTGACCCCTACTGGCTCGTTGTTATCTTCTCATTTTGGCGGGAATGGTTATGTCACGTTCCCCCTTTATCGGCCACGTGTCCTATCTCGAATGGCCAGTTCTGACAACCGCCGCATGCACGTCGTTTTAAGTCATTCCACATTGATTACGGGCGACGTGGAGCTCCCCGGTTGGTTGTGGGATCGTAACCGTCACAGCCCCTACCTATATAAGGCTCCTTTCCTCTTCATTCCAACACTTTAACGATTCATCTTCTCTTCATCTTTCACTTTTCACTGCATTTCTTCGTCTTTACCATTCTCAGTTACCTTCATAGCAAATCTGCTGCTGATCCCTTGCCTTATATTACGTGAAAAAAAATCAATTTTTTCACTACTTCTGCTAACTATTCTTGCTCGAGTGCTGCTTGTTTTGTGCTCTGTCATCCCTCGAATCATCAGTTCCCTCATTCTTCTTGAACTCCTCTTCTGAATCTTTATCCTTTTATACTTTCGACATGTCCGAAACCATCTCTCATGAAATTCCCTCGGTTTCATCCCCAGGAACTGAGGCTGCATCCCCAGCTAGATCGAAGAGCATCTTCGAACCCGCGATCTCGGACATTATACCGGCCAGACCTAATTTCAACAAAGATCTTGAGGTCGAGAAGCCCTCTTCGATGTCAGACAGGGGGTTCGATGTGAGGCGATACCCCTTCTCCATTACCGAGGACAAGCTCGACCTTGTACTGTCTGACTGTGCATGGGACAATCGCCAGGTCCGAGTTTTCGCCCCCGGTCCTGACGATTCAGTCACTGACCATCGGGAGGGCTTTTTGTACGTCTATACTTACCCCTTCACCCTCAAGCTCGATCCTCCGGTAGATCCGGTTATTTTGGACATGTGTCGGACCCACGGCGTGACATTGGAAAAAATTGGTCTGATCATCTAGAGGGTCGTGGCATACCTCCGGTTGCTGGCAAACAACGCTGAGAAGGAGTTCACACTAGCTCACCTGATACGTCTATATTCCCCGAGGCTGTTCCGGGGTGGCGTAATAAAACTTTCTAAGCTCAGCCGGAATCCATTTTTCTCAATAATGGATGAAGACAGAGACCGGGGATGGTTGGAGTGATATGTCCGGGTGAAGACCGAGGACATTATTCCAGCCGATTACATGCCTTTCCCGGAGAAGTGGAATAACAAGCGTAAGTCTGAAACCTCATGCAATTGCTTTAGCATGTTTCGTCAAATTTTGATTCCGCTTTCTTATTGTTTCTTCCTTACTTTTATCAGCCAATGGGTACGTTCCTCCGGTCATTCGCAATCTGAGCGACTGGGTCGCAGTACTCCTCGGCCAGCATCCTTATGACAACCGGACATGGGCTCACCTGTCATGTGGTTGATGGGTCGGCCAGAACCACGGTAGCCCTTTACTTCTACTCGTGTTTACTGCATCCTTCTCTATTCTTTTCACTCTTCGACCTTTACTAACATCTTAGCTTTTCAGGTTTGCCTAAGGGCTCGGTAGCCCCCAGACCGGAGTCGACCACTGAACCCACAATGTCAGCATCCGAGTTTGATACAACGGCCGCATCTCGTGCCCTTGCTGCTGCTACTGCCGCCAAAAGAAAAAGGACCTCGGATCAAGGGCAACAGTCAAAGAAGAAAAGGGCGAGAAGCGTTACCCGGACCTTACGGGATGAAACAGAGCCCGACATTAGAGTCGATGCCGAACCTTCCGTGGCCCCGATCCCGGAGGACTCTGTCGCTGTTTTCCTTCTGTCGGTGAAGGACTTTTAGTTCCCGCTTTTCACACAGGTGCGGAAGAAATCCTTTCCTCGGCTCCTCTTCGGTCGATTGACTTTGTCGACATTTCAGGTGAAACTTCTTCGGAAGATACTCCCCTACAAAGGACAAGGAGGTCCCGGGAGACGGCCGCTGTTGAAGGAGAACGAATGACTAGGAAGGAACCGGAGACCGAAGCCTCAGTAGACGTTCATCCGACCCCCGAGCATGAGCCTGCTGCAACTGCGGAGTCCCCGTACTTTACTAAAGATACTGAGGCCGCTCCAAGTTCCTCTACCCCGACTCCGAGGGTGGATGAGTTTGAAGATATGTTTGCGGGCACTCCTCCTGCAACCGGCGAGGCTGCAGGATTCGGCCATCTCATGATCCCTCGGGCCACGAGGTCGGCCAGCCGAACCTCTGACTCTGGGACTAGGGATGGCTTGGTGCGTATTTTTTCAGCACCGAGTGTGGAGTCGAGGAGAACAAGCTCGGTTACGGTCACCGTTCCTGAAGACTGTAGCTTCCTTTCCCGCCCGGTGGGTGTGGCGAGCTATCTAAGGCCTCTTGTCTCGGATTCGGACAAGCGCAAAATGACCGGGGTCTCCTAGCAGTGCCTTATGAACGAGTATGCATGCTAGCAACAAGGTAAGATCTTTAGCCGTCTTTGCATCTCTTCATCGAGAGTTTCCACTTCGTTTTATCCAAGTTTTTAACTTTGTTTCATTTGCAGAGTGTGGTGCTTGCAAACGAGGCCTTCGTCCATGCCCAGCAAGAGATGGATGATCTAAGGGGCCAAATGAATGCCCAAGGCCGTGAAACGGAGAAGTACCAGCACCTTCTCCGGGAGAAGGAGGAGGAGTTGAGCCAGGCGGTCGCCCTTTCCAACCTCCGGCCCGAGCTTGATGCGGCAAGGGCCGAAAACAACCAGTTGAAAAGCAAGCTGGCCTCAATGACCGAATATAATCGGAGTCTCGAATTTGACAAGATCGGCTTGACCCGGGACAATGCTCAAATATCCTCGAGGCTTGGTGATCTTGAAACCACATTTTCCCAAATCTAGAGGGAGCTGGATCTGGTGAAGTCTGATGCCGCGGGCTTATCCGAGAGGAATCGGCTGCTCGAATCAGAGAGTGCCTGATACAAGGATCTTGCGAGGGTTTTTGAAGAGAAAGCAGAGACGAGGGCCCGGATGTATGATGACCTCAAAAATGAGCTTAAGGAGATGGCCGATGCCAACGACGCTCTCAAGACCGAGCTGGAGTCGGCTGTCCAAATGCAAAATGTTTTTAGAGAGGCTCGGGATGCTCTTGAGGCAAGGCTAGCTCAGGCCGAGGCCGAATTGGATGAAGCTCTGAGGAGCGTGGGGGCTGCCGAGGCTCAGATTACTATCGTTGCTGAGTACGAGAAATGGAAGTCTCGGAGGATCACTCTTGAGCAAGCCGAGCATGGCTTTTCTGATCTTCCGGCCCTTATTGTCGAGGCCAAGAGAATCGAGGGAGAGGCTAAGGACGCCCTCGGTTCCGACTCCGATGATTCTGAGCGAACGGTGTTCGAACATTCCTACTCCAGCCATTCCGGGTAGTTTAGGGCCTGTATTTGGCTTTTATCTCTTTATTTTTTTGCCTTCGTAGGGCTTTGTTTTTCTTTTGATGTAAAAAACATCCGTTGTATAAATGAAAAGTGCATCTTTCTTGCTTCTTCGTTTGAATGTTACTATTTTTGCTATAATCGTTGGTCTGTTCTAGGGCAAGTCGACTCGTAGCTGTTAATGCATCGTGCCCGTAGGTCTTATCTGATATTTTAGGGCCGGTGCTCTTTCAGCCTTGGCTAAATATTTTTGGCGTAGCAGTCTCCGTTCGGGGAAGCTTATCAAATTTTGGCTCGGATCGTCGTGACCTCATTGCCTTAGTCGAATGTTTTGATGATTTTTGCTCGGCTTGTTACGACCTTACAGCTTTTGTCGAATTTCGACCACAATACTCGGTATAGGGTATGTGGATGAGGCAATGTCAAAATATGGTGATTATCACCGGGGCAGAGTAGATTTAACAGAAAGTTGTTATCCCAACTTTTGATAACTTTGTGTTTGCAAAATGTTTGTACATACGAGAGTTTTAACTTCTTCTTTCTTTGCCGTAGCAAATATAAAATGGGACACGATTCGTTATGATCATTTGGTCCTTACATCGAAGGCTATGGCCGACGGCCGGGCCTTAGTTTTGCAGTAGCAAATGCTAAATGGGGCATGATTCATTGTGATCGTTTGGCCCTTACATTGAAGACTGTGGACGGTGGCCGGTCCTTTGTTATGCCATAGCAAGTTTTTAGTTTCTTTGTCTTCCTTGCTCGTCGTAAACTCCGATTGGGGCATAGTATTCCCCCAGCACTTGTCCGGGCTACGAGGTCGGGTGAGTGCTATTAAGCCCCCAATCGGAGGATGTGACCTCGGATTTCCTGACGCTGATTTTTCATCTTTGTCGAGTAACACATTGTACTTGTTGCCTCATTAAAAACCTTGTCGGAAAACCCATTTTGGGACAAAACCGTACTAAAGAAAAGAGTGCAACACGTGTTTTCAGGCCTAAATTCTAATTTTGTCCCGTTCTTGACTCCCTGCAAAAGAGAAAGGTTAATAAGAGAATACGGGGAGGCCATACCTTAGCAGTAGTATCTTTTCAGATGAGCCACGTTCCAGTTATAACGCAGGCGTTGCCCGTCCATAGAATCCAACTGGTACGATGCTTTGCCCGTTATACCGGTTACCTGGTACGGGCCTTCCCACTTCGGACCCAACTTTCCCTCATTGGGGTTCTTGGTGTGCAAGGTAACTTTTCGAAGCACCAAGTCTCCGACTTGGAAATGTCGAAAGTTGGTTCTTCGATTGTAGTATCTTTTCATTCTCTGTTTTTGGGCCTCTATGCGGACCAACGCGTTTTCGCGTAGTTCATCTATGAGGTCGAGTTTCACGGCCATGGCCTCCTCATTTGATTCCTCGGTAGTATACCTGAACCGGAGGGTTGGTTCGCCAATCTCTACGGGGATAAGGGCTTCGGCCCCGTAAACCAATGAGAATGGGGTTCCCCCCATGCTCGATTTGGATGTGGTTCTATAAGCCCACTGCACCTCTGGCAATATCTCTTTCCAATGGTGCTTTGATGCTTCAAGTCTTTTCCTCAAATTTTGGATTATCGTCTTGTTCGTGGATTCTGCCTGTCCGTTTGCACACGGATGATACGGAGTTGACACAATTTTCTTAATCTTCAATCCCTCGAGAAAATTGTTAACCTTGCCACCCACGAACTGAGGACCATTATCACAAGTTATCTCAGCGGGGATGCCGAAACGGCAGATGATGTGATCCCATATGAAGTCGATGACTTCCTTCTCTCTGATTTTTTCGAAGTCCTGCGCTTCAACCCTCTTAGAAAAATAGTCAGTCATAAACAGAATGAAACGGGCCTTAACTGGTGCCCAGGGTAACGGACCCACAATGTTCATTCCCCACTTCATGAAAGGCCAAGGTGAGACCACTGAATGCAGCAACTCCCCGGGCTGGTGAATCATCAGAGCATGCTTCTGACACCCGTCACATTTTCGGACAAAGCTTTTTGAGTCTTCATCCATCCGGTTCCAGCAATAACCGGCCCTGATAATCTTTCGGACCAGAGCTTCTGCACCGGAGTGGTTGCCATAGGTTCCTTCATGTACCTCTCTCATCACATATTCCATTTCACCGAGGCCCAAACACTTAGCCAGGGGACCAAGGAAAGAGTGTCGATACAGTTGGCCATCCACTAAGAAAAAACGGACAGCCTTGGTCCGTAGTGACTGTGATTCCTTCGGGTCATTTGGGAGCATACCATCACGTAAGTAGTCAATGTACTTATTTCGCCAATCCCAAGTTAAGCCCATCGTGTATATTTCGGCGTGTCCGCTTTCTATGGCTGTGTTTGATAAGTGCACCGTTACCCCGGGGTTGATTTCCTCCCCCTCGACCGAGGATCCCAAATTTGTTAATGCATCGGCCTCGCTGTTTTGCGCCCTCGGTATGTGCTGCAAGGTCCATTCTTTAAATTGATGAAGCACCACTTGGGTGTTTTCGAGGTACCTCTGCATCCATTCGTCTTTGACTTAGAATACGCCGTTCACCTGGTTTGCGACCAAAAGCGAGTCGCACTTTGCCTCGATTATTTCAGCTCCCATGCTTCGAGCCAATTCCAAACCTGCAATCATAGCCTCATACTCAGCTTCATTGTTAGTCAATTTAGCAGTTCTAACGGATTGTCGAATGACATCCCCGGCCGGGGTTCTAAGGACAATCCCTAGTCCGAAACCTTTAAGGTTCGAGGCCCCATCCATGCAGAGAGACCAAATACCCGAGGCCTTTCCTGAGGTCAGCAGAAGTTCTCTTTCGACCTCGGGGACCATAGCCGGGGTAAAGTCTGCCACAAAATCAGCCAGGATTTAGGATTTGATGGCTGTTCGAGGTCTATACTCGATATCGTAACCGCTAATTTCTACAGCCCATTTTGTTAATCTACCTGACAACTCTGGTTTATGCATGATGTTTTACAGAGGGTAAGTAGTTACTACACATATGGGGTGCCACTGAAAATAAGGTTTGAGCTTTCTGGAAGTGCTTACCAGTGCTAATGCTAATTTTTCCAAATGGGGGTAACGGGTCTCCGCATCCCCCAAAGTTCTACTTACGTAATAGATAAGGAATTGTGTACCTGATTCTTCTCGGACAAAAACGCCACTTACCGCCACTTTAGAGACAGCTAGGTAGAGGAAAAGGGGCTCGTCTACCTTCGGTGTGTGCAGCAATGGGGGGCTAGACAAGTACTTCTTCAATTCTCGTAGAGCTTCTTGGCACTCCAGTGTCCAAACGAAATCGTTCTTCTTCCTGAGCAAAGAGAAGAAACGGTGACTCTTGTCCGAGTACCTCGATATGAAGCGACTCAGTGTCGCTATCCTTCCGGTGAGCCTTTGTACCCCTTTGATGTTGTTCACAACCTCGATATCCTCGATGGCCTTGATCTTGTCCGGATTGATTTCAATTCCCCGGTTTGATACCATGAAGCCCAGAAATTTACCGGACCTTGCTCCGAAGGCACATTTTTCTGGGTTGAGCTTCATGTTGTATTGCGGAGCACATCAAAGGTTTCCTGCAAATGCTTTAAATGGTCCTCTGTTTCCAGGTACTTAACAACCATATCGTCAACATAAACTTCCATCGTTTTCCCTATTTGTTCTTCGAACATTCCATTAACTAGACGTTGGTAAGTTGCACCGGCATTTTTTAGTCCGAAAGGCATGACGTTATAACAGTAAGTCCCATATCGGGTGATGAAGGATGTTTTCTCTTGATCCTCCGGGTGCATCCGAATCTGGTTATACCCGGAGTAACCATCGAGAAAACTTAACATCTCATGTCTGGCCGTCGCATTGATCATTCTATTGATGTGAGGCAATGGAAAAGAGTCCTTCGGGCATGCCTTGTTTAAATCCTTATAATCGACACACATTTGAAATTTATTACCTTTTTTGGGCACTACCACCACGTTAGCAAGCTAATCCGGGTACTTCACCTCCCGGATGGAACCTATTTTTAAAAGCTTTGTTACCTCATCTTTCAGGAAGGCGTGCTTTGCCTCCGCCATGGGCCTTCTTTTTTCCTTCACCGAGGAAAACTTCCCGTCCAAGGTGAGCTTGTGAGTTGATATTTCCGGTGATATACCTGTCATATCTATATGCGACCATGCAAAGCAATCGGCGTTAGCTCGAAGAAACTCAATTAATTTGCGCCTGAGCTCCGGGGTAAGCCCTGTGCCCAGGTATACCTTTCTGTCCGGCAGGTACTCGAACAGGATGATCTGCTCCAGCTCCTCTACGGTTGACTTGGTTGCAACCGAGTCATCTTGCATGACAAATGATCTGGGTACCCCGAAATCATCCTCTGCATGCACTGGATCCGACGCGGTACACTTTGATTGTTATTGGGAGGCCTCTCCTCCGGTCATGTCCTTTTCTCCCTGAGCTGGCTCCTTTGACCGAGGTGCTGCTTCCTCTACTGCGAACATTTCCCTTGCTGCGGGATGCTCGCCTCGGATTGTTTTCACCCCCTCCGTGGTCGGGAATTTCAGCAACTGATGCAGTGTTGAGGGTACCGCCCTCATGCTATGTATCCAGGGTCTACCCAATAGTGCATTGTATTTCATGTCCCCTTCAATCACATAGAACACCGTTTGTTGAATAGTGCCATCCACGTTCACGGGCAATGAGATTTTGTCACGACCCCAACCTAGGGCCATGACGAGTGACCGAGCTTAACCTGCCCGATAACCCAACTTATGTTACCTGTACTCAAACATGGCATTCAATAGGATTTATTTAACTAAGTCTGAAAGTTGTAAATAGAATACCAAAGTCGACCTGTAACTCAAAACATCCCAAGGCATATTTATATATATATATATATATATATATATATATATATATAACATATGACCAGGCAAGCCAACGAGGCTACCAATACTTCTGGACAACAAAATAATGGCCGACAAGGCCAAACAGTAACCATGACACCCACACTGTTCGCAGACTACTAGAAGAGTATGACCGTGCATAGGTGACGGGACAGGGCCCCGTCGTGCCCGCAATATATACACAAAATTATACCAAAATAGGAACAGTCTCCGAAGCAAGTGGAGCTGTCTGACTCTTAGTGCTGACTCTTCCTAGGTGGCTGGATTGTCGAACCGCGTCCCTGAACCTGCGGGCATGAAACACAGCCCCCCGAAGAAAGGGGGTCAGTACGGAATATGTACTGAATATGTAAAGCATTATTGAATCATAAACAAGGAAAAACGCAACAGTAAACAAGTTTAGAAGCAACCCGGGAGTAACCTGGAACAGCATTTTGAACCATGCCACATTGTCCCTTACACAAATTCTAGCATACACAATATAAATACAGCATACACAAATTCTAGAATACACAATATAAATATAGTATCATAATAGTCCCTTCGGACGGCTGCTTCCGGCTAATAACACAATAGTCCCTTCGGACAGCCGCTTCCGGCTAACAAAATAATAGTCCCTTCGGACAGCCGCTTCCGGCTAACAAAACAATAGTCCCTTCGGACAGCCGCTTCCGGCTAACAAAATAATAGTCCCTTCGGACAGCCGCTTCCGGCTAACAAAACAATAGTCCCTTCGGACAACCGCTTCCGGCATAATAATGATGACCCCTTCGGGCAGCCGCTTCCGGCTTAATAATGATGCGAACACAAACTTAATTCACAAATATCAACACAAGAGATAATGCTATGGAATGTAAACATAAATCGTAAATGAAATGAAATAGTAAAATCTCGCACCCCCTTCGGAGTGGTTTTGAAAATCATACTTTATGTTTCCTTTAGTATAAAACTAATTTCCTCAAAATCATTAGTAAAACTGTATACGCAACTCAACTGGCACCTTATGGGTGTTCCCTTCGGAACAGAATAGGAGCCTATATATATATATATATCGACTCTTATCCATCGTATAGGAAACTGAAGAGGGGAGCTCAATCACTTAAGAGTTTTAACATCAAGAAGTGAATAAGAATCATGAATCACACTCAAGACTTAAGAATAGGACTACCCCAAAGTTCATTTCATTCATCACTTAAATCTAGGACATGCCAAAAGAAAGAAGGGACAACTTTACATACCTGTTGTCGATTATTCGTAACTCGCTCGTCTCGCCGTCCCTTTTAGCCTATTTAATATAAGAGTGACGTTATCGTTAGTAACTATATTTCCTAGTCCACAAATCTATAGCCCATTTCTTATAGAACCCACATTTCAGCTTATATATATATTCTAGTTTAGGGTTTCCTATTCTAAAAATTTAGCGAAAATCCGGCAGCACCTCCCCTATATATTCACCTATCCCAAATTTCCAATTGCTTTCCTGTTGCCACAGAAACACCAACAACAACATATGGATATAATTATATTTCCAATTCCCTCAATTCGACAAGAACAACAACATGTTCATATCAACATAATTTCAACTTTAACTTTCTAATCCTTTTTCTATATAGTCCATGATAACAACAACTATAACACAACTTAAAATAAATTTTTCATGCCTAATTAGGACAGCCCCTACACGGCTAAATCTGCATTTAAACATCAACATCTACAACCTCTCACATTCATCACAATTTACCAATTTATACAAGTTCAATCACCTCCAAAATGTGCTAAAAAAAGATTAAATCATACCTTAACAAACTTGGCTCCTTAATGTTGTTAATTTCTTGAATGTGCACAATATCACAACATTTAATTTCCTTCAAACTCAGCCCATTCTCGGCCAAGCAACCATGGCCGAGAGCCCTTCTTTTTGTTTTTTTTTGTTCAATTCAATTCACTTTCTTTTTGTTCAATTGATGAAGAATGGCCTATGAGTCATGTAGAGAATATTTATATGCTCCCTCCAAGTTCCACACGTGTCCCCCCTAGGTGTCACCTAACGGGTGATTTTTTTTTCTTTTTTTTTATTAAAAAATTGGGTGGGGCCCACTAGTTTAATAAATTTTAATTAATTTAATTAATAACTAATTTCTACTTAATAATCTAAGCACAATTAATTAATTCCTAATCTCCAATAATAATATTTTTATACTGAATAAAATTTATAACAATTAATTCTAATTTAGAATTAAAAAATTAAGGGTTCCTATTCCGTGTCCGAGAATGATCTCGTCTTTTAACTTGAGTCGATTCTCTTGCGAATAACTTGACGTACAAAAATACGGGGTATGAAATATTTCCCCCTTCATGGTTTCGCTCGCCATATTGAACCCGCTGAGTACTCGGGCCACCGGTACGATCCGGTCGAGCAATCCTAGCTGTTCGAGCACCCTCCATCGGATGATGTTGGCCGAGCTACCTGGGTCAACCAAAATACGTTTGACCTTAGTTTTAAAGATAAGTACAGAAATTACCAATGCATCATTTTGCGACTGAATGATTCCCTCTGCGTCTTCGTCATTGAAGAAAATAGAGCCCCCGGTTGAGTGATCTCGGGTGCGTTTCTCACGAACAATAGAAATATTTGTCTGTTTCATTACCGGCCACCGAGGGGAGTCAATACCCCCAACTATCATGTTGATTGTGTGCTGGGGTTCAACCGGCTCGGCTCTTCGATGAGCTTCTCTCTCCTTGTAATGATTTTTGGCTCGGTCGCTCAGCAGATCTCGGAGATGACCGTTTTTCAATAACCGGGCTCCCTCTTCACTCAACTGGCGGCAATCCTCGGTTCTATGACCGTGGGTTCCGTGATATTCATACACCATGTTCGGATCCCGTTGGCCCGGATCCGACTTTAGCGGTTTCGGCCATATTACATCCGGGACGCGGCCGATGGCCGAGACGAGGCCTGAAGTACTAACGTTGAAGTTGTACTCCGAAATCTTTGGTACCGGCAAAACTTCCGGCATCGCTCCTGAACGAGAGCCCTCGGCTATTTGACGGGCGTTCGACCCGCTTGCTGCCTCGACCTGAGAAATGGCTCGGGCTATCCCTTGACTTTTCCGACCTAAAATTTTGTCTTTCCGAATGGGAATATGGCCGAAACCTTTCCCTCGATGATTCGGCCTTTTCTTCATAACCCTTCCTTGGTTTTCAAAATTTCTATCCATTTTTACTGGGACCCGGGGGAGCTCGAACTGATCATCTTCCACCCGAATCTTCGATTCATACCAATTATGGACTCGGGCAGGTGGTCATACCACGTCAACGCTCCCTTTGATAGAGTCTCCCCAAATTTTTTCAACAATACTGACTCAATCTCATTTTCCTCCATATCATTGCCTTTTATGGCACAGGTGTACGAGGTTACGTGCTCGTGCGGGTCCGTCGTGCCGTCATACTTCTGTATATCGGGCATTTTGAACCTCTTGGGGATCAGTTTTGGGGTTGCGCTCGGAGGGAAAGGCCTTTGGATGTACCTTTTTGAATTCGGCCCCTTCAGCAAAAGTGGAGCCCCCGGGATCTGATCCACCTGAGAATTGTATGTCTCGACCCTATTTTCGGTTGAGTCTACCCGTTTCGCCAAAGTTTCAAGAATCTTTAGAACCTCGGTAGAGGAACCAGCTCCGGATTCGCCGCTCTCAACCATTCGTGCCTCTTTTCTCCTGGTTTCGGCAATACCCTTTGCCCTTTCCGGCTCTGCTTCACCCTTTCCGCTTTGCAACCGGGCAATTGCGATTCCCTGCTCGGCGATTGCCGTTCTTTGCTCCTGTAACATTTCAAAAATTAAACGTAAGTTAACATTGTCATTTGGTGCATCCGGTTCTCTCCGGCCCTGGGTCCGAGACAACATAACGGAATTGTGAGTATTCAAAGGATCAGTCGCCGGTAGGGCGGAATTCTCCTGGTCCACGGTATTTTGCCGGTTAAGTCCCTCCCTCGAATCGACGAGGTTCGGGTCAGCGGGATTTGGCAAACCTTGTAGTCCGCTGCCTTCATTTTCCGCCACAATCTCGGTGTTGTTTTCATGGTCGGATTGTTCGACGTCGGCCATTTAGTCCGTTCTCACAAAGACGGGCAGTAGATGTTTTTTATTTTGATGAATATGATAGAGATCAAGACCAAAGATTACTATTATTCTAGCCTCACGGTGGGCGCCAAACTGTTTACCCCGAATTTGGATAATCAATTAAATTTGTAAATGGGTATAAAGATATGTGTTTGGATCTCGATGTATATTTGATAGAGAAAGCAAGTACACGAATGTTTTGTATTAAAGCGGCGAATAGTAGTGATTTGCTGCGAATATGGACGTTTGTAGAAATATGAAGTACTTGATAAAGGAGATGCAATAGAGATAGAAACAATAGATCATGACCAAATCAGTTATTTGGGAGAGATTATATATATTTGCTATTACATGTGTTCTTGAAAATGAATGTGCCAACCCCCTCAAAGGAGGGGAATGAGCTCTATTTATAGTGTTGCCTCCATGGGCCTTGTACAACATAAGTCATTTAAAAAATAATAACAAGGACAATTCTGAACGGATTTGGTGGGATTAGGTTGGTCATACGGTCTGACACACGCATGGTTGGTGGTTGACCATGGCAGGACGCTACTGAAGCTCACTACTAAAAAAATGGGCATTTTCGACCTAAAAATTTCGACCACACTTTTGGTCGAAAAAAAATCGACCACGGTCGGTCGAAATTTGAAGGATTTAATTTTTATTTAATTTTTTATAGAATTTCAACCACACCGGGTCGATTTTTTAATAGGAAAAATGAATTTCGACCACATGTGGTCGAAATTAATTTTTATACAAATAACAAAATGAGAAAAAAATATTTTATACATAAGTAAATTATATATATATATATATATAAATTAATTAAAAACTAAAAATAAAATTCTAATTTCGACTACATGTGGTCGAAATAATTAAGTCAGAGTCGGTCAATTCTGACTTAATTATTTTTGACCACATGTGGTCGAAAATTTGAAAAGATTTAGACCAGATCTTTAATTTTCTTTTTCATTTCACCCCTTCTCTTTCACTCTCTCCTGTCTCCCTCTCCTCTCTCTACCATCCCACCACCCGACTGCCCCACCCCTCCTTGTTAGCACTTGCCGCAGCCACCGTCGTTTGACCAGCAAGCGTCGCTACCAAACGCCGACGCTGTTTCCGACCAGCAACCGTGGCCACCGAATCTGGTATTTTTTTTTCTTCCTCAATCTCATGAACAACCCCCAAATTGAACTAGTGCTCAAACTTATATTTCAATACCATGTTATCAGTTACATTACCTTCTATATTTAGTAGATTTGATAACTTTATTTAGTGTTCAATAGTTGTTTTGGGGTTTATATTATATTCAATAGTCATAGGAAAATTTCTTGAAACAAATCCATGTAAAAAAGGATCAGGGTCGTGGCCGATGATTTGGAAACTTTTACTCATCGCATAATGCAAAGTGACTTGATTAAACATAGGAGCGATTTTTCGTATAAAGTGATTAAAGATGTTCAGGTTGTGCCAAGGTTTATTGGTGAATGAGGTGATGTGATTATTGAAGGATGGGACTGTTGTGGATTTGAGAAGTGTTCCTAAATTTAGAGAGATTGCTAAGTACTGTCTTTCTATGGCTAATAAAGAATCATCTGGGGGTTTGAAGGAGACTTCTACTAATGGGCCTAAAGGCTTTTGAGAAAATATCTGTTAGTTTTTTAGCTAGTGTCTACGGAATCAGCCTCTCTGCCCCACAAAGGTAGGGGTAAGGTCTGTACATCCTACCCTCCTCATACCCCGCATTACATCGGGTATTTTGTTGTCATCGGTTAATTTTTTACTTTATGGATTTTCATATCATTGTTCTCTGTTTTGAAAAAGGTATGTAAAGTTTACATTTTGCAAGTGACAATGGTTTTAGTATATATGCATTTGTATATTGAGTTGGGAACTGTTTCTTTTAGTTGATTGTCAATTTGGTTGATTTGTTTCGGTAATTGTTAGTAGTATGTAATGGATCTTTCTTTGTTACTATGCTTAATATGTACTTGTGCAATTGTGCTTAATCTTTTAAATACATCAAAAAATAGCAAAAATACATGTGTATATGAGAATTATACACACTCCTACATGTAACAAAGGGTGAGTGTCGTGGTAAGTGATTTGGAAACTTCTACTCGTTGCAAAATGCAACGTGGCTTGATATATACGTGTGCTTCCTTTTGTTGATCTGAGTTATACAGATGCTATGTTGTCATAGTTTAGCTCTTGCATTAAGCAGTAAAATCTACTACTTCATGTCCTTTTTAAGCTATTAGACACTTTTGCGATGTTTTTGAGAATCATCGAGAGACAACAAGCCTTGAGCTCCGAAATTGTTCTATTACTTTTTGGTCATTTTATTGTACTGTTTTGTGGCACTGTTTTGGTGGATTTTTTTTTTGGGACTTTTTTTTTTTTACAGTACTTTTTGTTGGGACTGTTTTTTTAGACTGTTTTTGCGGACTTTTTTAATTGTTTATTTTGATTGTTTGTAGGAGCTCCTAGTTCTTTGACTTCTCGTTTTCACAATAAGAATAAGAAGAAAATTTTCAACTTGAATATGAATATGACTAGTAGTTTGAAAATCCCTCACTGATGGGATATTTTGATCCCTTTTTCCTCTCATTCTCCCATGGAGGATCAGGAAAGGGTCAATCCAAGTATCTTATTTTGAAGCAATTTCTGGAGTTTTTCCTTATTCGGACTGGTCTTGCATTGAGCCCTAACTATACTTAATAGGGATGGGATGA